>NC_060010.1:2437162-2739933 GCF_912999745.1 Papilio machaon
TGGTAAATTACAGGCAGATAAACTGGGATAGTCGAGCAATGGCCGGCTGAAATGTGGTTGTATTTTGAGTGTTTGTCATATAGATATAGGCTGATGAAGTCTATCCGCTTACGTTAGGATGAACTCAAATGATCCTAATGTGCATCTGTTACTCGGAAGCCTTTGATTTGCTAGTGGAAATGTTCCGTTTGATTTATCTAACTGGAATCGATACATATCTGACCGGGTTAACATCGCAATATTACAACATATATAGAAATAGAAGGAAAATACTGACAGAAAGGAAATTCAAACATATTGATTTGTACATATATTTGTTAATAAAAATTGTGACATCACTTAAGCCCTTTAACTTTGTGATATATTTTATACTAGCTGTCGCCCACGTCTCCGTCCGCGCGGAATTAAAAAAATACTTAATGAGTAGCCTATGTGTTCTTTCAGACTTTGTTCTAGATCTGTGCCAAATTTCATCAAAATCCAATGAGTCATTCCGGAGAAACCTTCAAACAATCATCCGTCCATCTAAACTATCACTTTTATAATATTAGTAAGATGTAGGTTGCTGTAGTTGATAGATTGCCGTAGTAGATGGTCGTAGAAGATAGATAGATAGAAATTTAAAAATTTTGTACTCACACATAAAAACTTTAAATTCTTATAAAAACATACAAGCATACAACATTTAGCTATAATAGAAATAATACAAATATAACAAACAAAAACCTAACTAATACAAAGAGGTTAAGAATAACTGTATTTAAAATTTCTTATCCAATGTTTAGCTTTAAGAAAATCTAAATATTCTCATAACGTGTAATACCGAGGTATAACATAATCTTTTATATTCACGTTCTAAGCTAATTTAGATAAAAATAATGGTAATTATGTGTATATATTCCTCCAGAGACCTACTTAGGTTTGGCAAAGAAAGTTCTAAGTTTCATTTATACTGCATTAGCTGTCTCAAGTGACTCCATTCTCGCGGAAATAAAAAAAAACCTTATTAGTTTCCTATGCTTCCTCCCAGACTATGTTCTACATCTGTGCCAAATTTCGTCAAGGTCCGTTGAGCCGTTTCGGAGAAACCTTTAAACAAACATCCTTCCATCCATCCAATCATCCAACCATCCAAAAATTCGCATTTATAATATTAAGTAAGATGTGCGATAAGAATTTTTTACCCTACTGTTAATGTGTAATGCTTTTCGGGCATTTTTTTATACTTTATAAAAAAAATGCCCACAACTAGTGAACAAGCGGTTACTTGAACCGAATTTGTGGATTCAAATAATGTAAATTTCATAAAATAAGAATTAAATCCAAGTAAAAATCATCAGGGCATTAAGAGATAATGCAGAAAATCTGCTTTGTTTAGTTGAATACAAACACAATGTCAGTGAATCATAACAGCGGACAGCAAACTAGATAACCGGATTACGCTAAGCTCCTCTACACACACTAAATTTATACGAGAACACGAGAGTCTGAATAATAGGCCCGTCAATCAAAATTAAATGAACCACCTTTGTATGCGGAGATAAATTATAACACGTTATAAAGCGTTTTGAATAGTTTTTGGTATCGGCACTTGTATGTATGAATGACATCAAATTAGACGTATTTTTGTAATATTGATATGGACAGAGAACGGAATTCAGTTTTGACGGTTGATAGATGAATAGATAGTGCAAATCCCCGATAGGAATAAAAGAAAAAACAAGCAGTTTTTGTTTTTTATTAATTAGCAAAACTAAAAATAAAAAAAAGACAAACTATTTATCAAGACGGTTCACACGAATCCAAACTCGATGAGGTTGTGTGGTTTGAGAAGTTCCTATGAAGTTTTGTCACCTTCTGACCCCATTAGATCATCACCATGCCATCATAATATGGCATTGTCACACGATGTAAATCTGTATAATATTTAAACTCAAAGTGGTATCAATTTTTTCAAATTCAAAGGGTAAGGTCGGAAAGATTGATATGGAAAATTTTTTTTTTTCGCTATTTGATCTCTTATACTGTTTTCGTATATTCAGTGAAACAAATTCGCGTTCGAACGAAAAGGTTTGAATCATCGTTCCTTGTGCGTACTGCAAAGGATTGGAATAAGTTGCCGGCGTCAGTTTTTCCCTCCAAGTACGACGAGCCTTCAAGAGTAGAGTGAATAGGCATTTACAAAGCTAGCGCGTACCATCTTTAGGTCTCATCATCACTTCATCGGGTGGGATCATGGTCAAGCGCTTTTTCAATATTAAAAAAAATTAAAAAACTTGAGTTTTTTTAGTAACAAAATGCTTTTCTTATATGAAAATTAAGTCTAGAACTAGTTTAACGATATCTTAGTTCAGTCAATAAGTTAATAACTTACGTTATAATTCGTCGTTGGGGTATATTACAAATATAGTACCTACACTAATCTATACGTTCATATTACATTGAACATGCACCACATACAACAGACGATCGACTATAAAAAAAAGAAAAAAATGTTTAAATCAAGAATTATTAAAAAAAAAAAAACATTATCAGGAATATTTTCCTCCTACACTTCTGAACATTCCACTTCACTTCAATTCATTTTCTTTTTCTCATTCATGGACTGTTTTGTGAATAATAAAATGTCCTTTTTATTACTTATTCCCTCTTAAGAGATGTACAATTAAGGTCAAACAGGAGTTCAAAACGTGTTGTAAAATAATAATAATTTTTTATTACTCTTAAAGTAAAATCTCTTTGTACTAACTATTAAAGTAATTAGAGAAGCGGACGAACGCATTTACAGTACAAATGAATGAGTGAATGACTGAACGAATGAAGAGAACGAAAACACGAAATGCAATCATTCCGCTCAGTGATTTCAGACACATGAGCTACTGATCACTACCAATTAAATATGTCTGCACATGTTTGAAGCTAATGCAGTGAAATATAAATCGAATGATCAAGAATATCATCACTTCGAATCGAATCTATTTCGTAAAGTGACCGTTCGGTGCCACCAGATTTATTGAAGTCCAAATTATGGCTACTGAGGGCCTTTCATTCAATGGCCCAATTATTTGTTTATGCTTAAAATGTTTAATAAAAAACACGATATTTCGTTGGTTAACTATTTATTTATTTAGACTGTCACAATCAATTTGTATGTTTCTTTTAACTAACCTTCTAACTTCCAGAAAAAATGATTAAGGTTAGAGACAAATAGACAAATAACTAGCATACTACTGTTTTTCAGTCTTAATGGAAATAAAAATATATATATTTTGTCAATTTTCGATAGATCATATTTTTGTGGTCACTAGCATTTTCCAGCGACTCCATCCATGCGGAATTAAAAAAAACTTTATAAGTAGCCTATGTGTTCTTCCAGTCTACGTTCTACATCTGAGTCAATTATCATCAAGATCCGTTGAGCCGTTCCGGAGACATCTACAAACAAACATCCATCCATCCAAACATTCGCATTTATAATATTAGTAAGATAGACGGATATAATGCTAATTACAAGCCTGATATATCTTAATTTGCACAGATATATAACCAATTAGTAATTAATTTCCATTTACCATTGATAATATAAAAGTATCTTAATAAAGGAAATTACGATCAACAGACGTTAATTTCCAACTAACCTTCAAAAAACAATCAGTTTTATGAACTTCGATAAAATTATTTTTTTCATTACTCCATGCAGCTGGCAATTTTCGTTCCTATCAATCAACCTCACATAATTATTTGCTCTTATTTCGAGAACTAATTAGAAACGTTTTATGAAGAATTTTACTCCACATTGAATCTGTTAACATGAATTTACCAAAGATACTTTCCGAATTGGTATTTTTTATATGTAAGTTTTTTTTAATTATTATTGATATAAATGAAGCTTGACTTTCAACATCATCCTACACGTTTATCTAGGTAGTGTCGGCACAGTGTATACTACTCTACCATACATAGAGATATATGGTAGAGTATTACATAGATATGAATTCAGATACGACGGCCGATAGAGATCATTTTTTCCATCTTACGCACATCCTCTTTCATACAATCTATCCATACTTTCTTCAGTCTTCTTCTATATTTTCAGACATTGAATCTCATTTAGAAATCGAAGAACTAAAACTACTATAATTATTTTGTAAATTTCACAGGGTTTATAATCATAACTATATGTTTTACACAAGTCATATGTCAGGAGGATTATAAATTACCTAGTCTAGGTATACATTATACCGAAGATCTAACAGAATGGGCGTAAGTAAAAAAATAATATTTAGTATCGTTTAGAGCTGCTTTTACCTTCTGTTTTATATACGTCGTCGAATGCTAAATAACGGCTCGGCCGAAATCATTATTCGATCTCGTACTATATTCCCTAATGCGCGGTTACTTTTTAATTTTTAAATTCAACCGATCTAAAAATTACATCATTCGTAAGACACGATCTATTTTTAAGTGGGATTAAAAAAATTCAAGTCGATTTCAAGGATCGAATATCGATTTCAGCGGTAGCCAACTTTAGAGAATGAAAAGTAAGGTTTTATTTAATGTTATAATTTTATTTATATTTATAACTATTAACAGGAATCGTCCGACTACGACTAAGGTAATTGACTTGCAATGTAATTGCCCCAGAATATACCACCCCGTATGTGCAACAAACAACCAAACATATTTCAACCCTTGCTACATGCAGTGTGCCGCCGGCACAAATAACATTACAATATTATACGTCGGGAAATGCCTTTTTTAATTTTGATGGAAATAATTTTAAATCAATAAAATACGTAAAGAAAAAAGTTGTTTTATTTTCAAGAGTCGGGTAAATGATTGAATTGTTTGTTAAATACGCGTGTTCAAGTAAATTAAGTTATGTTTAAAGCGTCAATAACCTATTAGTTAAGGGTACAGATATGCAATCACGTGGTCGAAGGTTTGAATATTCGAACATTCGAGTAATCGTGAACCAAATGCTAACTTAATCCTAAAACTTAATTGGAACGGTAACAGAAAAGTTATTCGTAAATTTCAAATAATCCATCTTTATTTTAACTACTAAAACTATATCTAAGGTGACTGAAAAATAAACATCTTAACAACAAAAACTTCAAATCAGACATAATTCTTCGAAATTAATACAATTTTGTGAAATTGAATCCAGTTTTCAACCAATCAATTAGGTAAGTCGATTATTCTAATTAGATTGTTTAGCTTTGTCAAAGCTTTGACGATAACAACTTCATTACGATGTCCCAATACTAACGTGTTCCCGTTTCACGCATGTTAACAGCGATTAAATGTAAATAATTGTATTACTAAATCTAATTAAACATTCCTAAGTATGGACGATCAACTAGAAGCCGTCGAACCAGAGATTTTGGAATAATTAGTTTTAACCCAAGCGAGATTTTTAAAATTATCGATTAGGTAATTCGTTTCCCAATTGAATATATAGTAACTAAATGCCGATCGACTTAACTAATGAATGCAGTGAATCTACAGGCTACAGTAGACCTAGCACGGATATTTGTAACAATTGCCTTAGTAGCATCGTCGATTATTTCAAAACTAGTATGAGATTTTCGGTGTACTTTACGCCAAATAGGGCGCCGCTATACACGAATACGAATGTTGTCGATAATGATACGATGGTTATTTTCACAAATATTCGTGCTAGACCCACAGTTATCCACATATGTATATACTTATCTCCTATCTATATATATATATATATAAATGAATTGCTGTTCGTTAGTCTCACTGAAACTCGAGAACGGCTGAACGGATTTCTCTTATCTTAGTCTTGAAATGTTCGTGGAGGTCTAGGGAAGGTTTAAAAGGCGAGAAAAATTCATACCGCTATTAAGTTTTTTTTCCTGCGCACGGACGGAGTCGCCTGCGACAGCTAGTCTACAATAATAATATACTCGCAAAACATCACCATACTGTCCTTTGGACAAAATTAGTATTTAAGTCGCTTAATGATGAAATCTAATTTTAATGTATTCTGAAACTTGATTGAAATCATTAGGCTTTTCAATTTAAGCTCGTGGGAACATTAAAAATATTTAAGTAAGTCAAGGAGTTCTCTCAAAGCTCTCAGATGAAAAGCTCACTCGTAAGAAATTATTTGTGAATTTCCTCTCGACAAAAGTCAAGATTACGAAGTCGAATATTCGCCGGCAATTGGACTTTGCTCATTTAGGCCCGTCGTACACAAGGCAACGTAAATCTTCAAAATTAGATTTTAGTCGTTAAAACTTAACGCAGTACAGTATCATAGAGGTTCACAAACAGCGTCGCCGACATTCTGTTCTTTAGTCGCCAGAACCAGTCGCTCGCCAGATCGTCGTGAGAAAATTTATCGCGATTTTCAAGATGGGAGAGCAACTTTATACAGTTGAAATGGGTTATGTCTAAATCTGTACTTCACTGACCAAATAGACGATTCTAAGTTGTGTGTACGGTCGCGACGCAAGGATACAATATTAAGGTACTAATAGACTAATGACAAATGTAAAAATTGTATGGATGAATCAAGGTTCACTCGTGTTCATACTGAGTGTACCGTGTATAGTGTCTTAGACTAATTCCGCCATTGCTTTCGAAGATTTACGTTGTGTTGTGTACGAAGGTACTTATTTGACGGGTAACATTTAAACAAATATCACGTTTATACTATCAAGTGTATCTTATTTCTTTCCTCGACATCTTAAGAAATATTTAAGGTTATAAACCCGACAAGGATAACTTTTACTTGATACTTAATATATGGCTAATATTTACAAAGACTTGTAATCTTTGTAAATGTTAGCCAAACAAATTATTTAAAACTAGCTTTTACCCGCGACTCCGTCCGCGCGGAACAAAAAATAGAAAACGGGGTAAAAATTAGCCTATGTCCGTTTCCTGGTTCTAAGCTACCTGCCCACCAATTTTTAGTCAAATCGATCCAGCCGTTCTTGAGTTATAAATAGTGTAACTAACACGACTTTCTTTTATATATATAGATTTCTACTGAACTAAAGTTGAAAATAAAGACGGTATAATGTACTACACAAAAACCGTTATGTTTTATAACAATATAAGTTTGTGCTACCTGTTGTCTGGATCTTAAAAGTAATAAGATAAATGTTAAAAAATAAATAAATAATCAACCAAATTTGAGTCGACAATGAAAAAATTTCTTAAATATATTTACAACGTTTTTTTAGATTTCCATAATAAGTTAATTAGACAGGGAAGAACACTTAAAGGGTAAGGACATCTCACCTCTTCCCATATCGTTTCCTAGTAGTAAACGATGGGTAGGGGAAGAGGACTAGAATTTGGCCTGTAACTAAGTGCACATATTTGAGAGTCTTGTCATGTTGCTAATTACATTGCCTAATTATTTCGCAGCACGATACGCTATGCTTGTTTTAAACATCAGCACTGAATTTTCAACTTCATAATACGAAAAGTTTTAATGAAATCCAATTAAAGGATGCTAAGTCGCGGCGCAATCATAACGTCAAAAATGAATACACAAACGAGCTGGTAATATTGAAGTGATAGCATTTTTGTTGACATGAATACAAAAAACTTTTTGATTGAAGCAAAGCTTCATGTATTTTCATAGTTATATATTTTAACAAATGGTCAAGATTTCACACTTTTAAGTGGTATATAGAACTGTTAATTATTATAAATAATAGCTGTCGAATTAAAAAAAAACAACTTAATTAGTAGCCTGTGTGTTCTCCCAGACAATGTCCTATATAGATGTCAAATTTTATCGAGATCTGTTGAGCCGTGCTGCAGGTACCTTCTTACAAAAATCCATCAACATCCATCCGTACATCCATAAAATCGCATTTGTAATATTACTAAGATTATAAATGGTCGTATCGGCCTACCGATTAATCAGCCCATTGAGAATTTAGGTCCTATGGGCAAGATGGAAAAACCCTTTATACTCGCCTACTTACTTCATCAACCAGAAGAAAAATAATGGATATTAAATTATTCAAACTTTCGTGAGACATTATCATTAACGAATATAGAAAACTGCTAAAACACTCACATTTTTCCGGTGTCGGCACCGACTAGTTTCATATCAGTTTGTACGTGACTGTTCTAGCCGTTTTCTATATTAGTTAATAACGTATTTTTTTTTAATTAAAAAAATCACTGTGGGTTTTCATTGTTTACAAACACTTTTATAGAAAAATAAAATTAGTCACAACAATAAATCAATACAAATGGTTACGATAATAGAATTTTATAGTTAGTTGTCATAAAGAACTGCCTTAATATTACAAAAGATGAGGTAAGATAATCCTATCAACCACACTTCATTATCCTAACAAGTGCTTCGGTTTAACTTGATAATTGCTGTTCACTAGAGGGCGCGGCAGAGAGAACTATGTTCTCGAGGTAACCGCAACGCTAATTGCACATTAATAGCGCTTTTGCTTTTATCGTTGCTACACCATTTTATAGAAACGAGTTTATTAAACGATTTCATGTCATTACCTAAGATCTTTTATTAATATATTATTTGATTGATATATTTTTATATGTCATCAGCTCTCACGTCCCCACTGAGGGTCTCGGCGCCTACCCTAAGTTAGGAGTGACTAGGCCACCACGGACCTGCTCGGTTGTCCGAGTGGGCGGAGAGGTGAACTCCGACGTGGCGCGTCCCCGGGTGGTGGATAGGGGAACGCCCCGGCATTTTTGTCGGGGTAGGGCGAAAGCCCCGTGAACCAAACACTAGACGGGTGGAGCGCAGCGATGCGCTATCCCGATGGGTTGTTGCTCGGACTGTTCTGGTTCTGGGACAGTTTGGGTGGCGACCACCCGTGCGGCGGGCCTGCCGGTCTTTGGCCGGTGGGCGATGGCTTCGGCCACCGTCGGACAACCCGTAATCCACACTGAGCGGAACCGGGGGCCCTGCGCACTGAGCGTGGGGCTGCGAGGAAGAAAACCTCTCTAAAAAATTACCCGGTGGCAACACCACACTTGGCCGTCCGCTGGTCTTCATGATTGGTGGACGCCAAGCAAACCGTAATCCGCACTGAGCGGACCGGGGGCCTTGCGCACTGAGCGTTGGGCCGCGAGGAAGGGAACCTCTATAAAAAATCCCCGGAGGAGGAGGAGCCCCTCCACCTCCTGTGATCATCACAGGATGAAGGATGGGGCTCAAGCACGCTCATTGGGCGGTGCTGGGTACGGCGAGCACCGAGGTGCTGCCGTGCGGCGTGTGGGGTGTTTTTCCGCGGGGCTATGCCGGACAGGGCCTCCCATACCGGACAGGCCCGCGGAAAACACCAGTGGATCCTTAGGGGTCGTGGGATGGGGGGCCTTCAAGGCCCTCGGCGCGGCAGGTGTGGTCAACTCGGCCATCCTGTCGGGCAAATACGTCGGTGTGCGGCAGCACATTTAACTGCAGAGGACTTCGGTCGTGGGATGGTGGCCTTCTAGGCCGCGCATCGTGGTCAGGGACCTCACCCTGTATCGAAAGGCGGTTTCCGGTGTCCGATAACACTGGACAACTATGTAATGGCATCTCGAAAAAAGAAACTACCCCAGGAGGGTACCCTCAGTTCGGCTGAGGGAGAATCCCTCCCTGTGGCTACGGCTGCAGGCTGCCCCTCGTATTCTGGGGGGGGCAAGGGCTGCCTTACTGTCACCCAAAAAACGACCTTGGCGAGAAATTTGGATTCTGAAGCATACGATTTGGTTTTAAGGAAGGAAAAAGAGGTTGGTGTTGGGAACGGGAGACCTGCAGAGTGCCGTGAGGCGGCCCCAGGTCAGACCAATGATGACACCATGGAGTGCGATGGTAGGGCAGCGTCGGATTCCGATTGCAGCCACATCGTCGTTTCCGAGAGGTCCCAGATTTCGGAGGCGGCCGCAGCGATGTTCGGCGCGAAGCGGCCCCGCCTCAGCGAGGGATCCGAGGACGAAGATCGGGCGGTGTCCCTAGCGATGGCAAGGTGGCGCCAGCAAGAAAAGAGGGCTGCGGCCAAAGCTCGGGCCAAGAATAAGGAGGAAGACCTCGAGAAGGAAGCTAAGATCGCTCGTTTCCGGCGCGAGACAAGGTCTGCGCTGTTTTCTCGACCTGCGGAAGGAACGGGAGAGAGATGCGCCGCTCAGCTTCATGAGCAGGTGCAGGAGGACCTGGAGATTATAATGAAGGTGGCAACCAAGTCCTCCAACCTAAAGGGTACCTTTGTGCGGGCCTTGAAGGACGCTGCGGCATCCATCAAGGAAGCTGTGGAAGTCCTCGGGGCTCGCACACAAACGGAAGAGACACAGCAGCTGCAGGCAGACAATGCCCGCCTGCGCGCCGAGATGGACGCACTCCGTAAGGAGCTTGCTGCCATCAAGGAGGACCTGCGGACACGGGGTTCCGCTGGCCATTCCGACCCTGATGTGACAATGGAGGCCGCCCCCGCATCACGGCCCCCACAAACACAAACACCGAGCGAGACGCTCTCCGTGGAGGAGATCTGTCGTGCAGTGATGGTTCAGGTCGGGGGGATGATGAACGCCCGCCTGGCCTCGCTGGAGGACAGACTTCTCCCGGAGAAGAACCTGCGGCCGCCTCTCGCGGCCGATACGAGGAAGGACGGGAGCACATACGCCGACAAACTTGCGCGGCAACAGACGGCACCCAAAGTGGCGGCTCAACCTGGCCCCAGCGGCACTCAAAGGAAAGCCCCATCGGCGCCACACCAGCGCCCGTCGGGTCCTGCCCAGACCTCCTTACCCGCTAGCGGGGAAAAAGAGAAAAGAAAGAGGAGGAGAAAAAGGAAGAAGAAGAAGAAGAAAGACCCACCACCCGGGCAGCAGCCGTCGCAGCCCACGGTTGGCGAGTGGACAAAGGTGGGCCCTAAAAGGCGGCCTCAGGTGAAGAGTGGTGCTGCAAAGCTGCATGTGCCTCGGTCGTCGGCAGTTGTTATTACGCTGCAGCCGGGCGCTGCGGAGCAGGGTGCCACCTACGCCAGCGTCATTGCCTCGGCGAAGGAGAAAATAAACCCAGCCGAGTTCGGAGCCCAGGGCGTTCGCCTTCGGAAGGCTGCCAATGGGGGACGTGTCTTCGAGTTCCCGGGCGCCTCTAGCGGCGAGAAGGCGGACTCCCTGGCCCAAAGGCTCCGGGAGGTCCTGGATGGTGGTGTCGTCCGCGTCTCCCGGCCTATTAAGTCCGTGGCCCTACGGGTGGCAGGCTTGGACGACGCCACCACCAGTGCCGAGGTGGTTGCCGCCATTGCTGCAGCGGGAGGGTGCCCCGCCGAGCAGCTACGGGCCGGCGCAATGTCGACCGGCCGCGACGGACTGGGATCAGTCGTGGTCCAGTGTCCCGTCGCGGCTGCAAAGAAGATTGCGACCGTTGGCCGCCTACTGGTGGGTTGGGTGTCCGCCCAGGCCAGGTTGCTAGATGCCCGCCCCATCAGGTGCTTCAGGTGCCTGGTTCCAGGGCACATATCTTGCCAGTGCCAAGAGGGAGTTGACCGCTCCGGGCTCTGTTTCCGGTGCGGTCAACCAGGTCACAAGGCCCGCGGATGCACGGCCGCGCTTCACTGCGTCGTCTGCGCCGCGGCTGGCGCCCCTGCGGAGCACCATGTCGGGAGCAAGGCGTGCATCCCCCCATCCAATGGGAGGAGGAAAAAGAAGGGAGGAGAGGAAGGTCCGAGCCCGACGGCCGGTCAGTCCTCGACCTCATCCCAACAGGCAGCGGCGCCGGGGGCTGAGGAGGTAGCTATGGTCGTCGAATAATGGCCCTCAACCTCCTCCAGGCCAATATCAATCACTCCGCCAGAGCTCAGGACCTTCTGTTCCAGAGCATGGCGGAGTGGAGGATACATGTGGCGGTGGTGGCCGAGCCCTACCGGGTCCCGTCTGGGGACGATTGGGTGGGGGACACAGACGGGCTGGTGGCCTTAACGTCCCGGTCTGTCACAGGCTCTCCGGCCTTCGCGGACGTAGTCCGAGGTCAGGGATACGTGGCGGCCCTCGTCGGCGACATCTTGGTGGTCGGGGTGTACTTCTCGCCGAATCGGAGTCTCGCCGACTTCGAGGCATTTATCTCTGAGATCGGCGTCCTGATAGGCAGAAGTCGATCCAGAGTGCTCGTCGCGGGGGACCTCAACGCCAAATCCTCGGCTTGGGGATGCCCGACGACGGATCCGCGGGGCCGGGAGTTGGAACATTGGGCGGCGGAGACCGGACTCATGGTCCTCAACCGGGGGTCGGTCAACACGTGCGTGCGGCGTCAAGGCGGCTCCATTGTTGATATCGCCTTCGCCGATGCCGTCCTGGCACGCCGTGTTTGTGGCTGGCACGTGGTCGAGGACGTGGAGACGCTTTCGGACCACCGTTACGTGAGGTTCGGCATATCCGCGTCCCCGTCCAACCTGAGTGGCCCAGATCGGCCCCTGAGCGGGGAGGGTCCACGGTGGTCTTTGTCACGGATGGACCGGGACTTTTTGGTCGAGGCCGCTCTCGTCGAGGCGTGGTTTTCTGCGCCCCGGGAGCGCGTCGACGAGGTCGGTGAAGAAGCGGCGCGATTGGGTGCGGCCATGGCGCGGGTTTGTGACGGGGCTATGCCCAGGGTCCGATCCGTCCCCTCCAGACGGCCGGTATACTGGTGGACAGCCGAGCTCACGCTGCTGCGCAGTACTTGCGTGGCGGCGAGACGCCGGTATACCCGCTGCCGTCGGCGGAGGCGCCGGGACGCTATGGAGGAAGAGCGGCTCTACTCCCTCTACAGGAGTGCGGTCAAGGCCCTTCGGGTGGCTATCGGCGCGGCGAAGGACCAGGCGGACGATGAGATGCTGAGGGCTCTGGATAGTGATCCATTCGGGAGGCCCTACAAGGCCGTGCGGCGAAAGCTCCGGTCTAGGGCCCCTCCCATCACCCAGAGTCTTCAGCCACATGACGTCGACGCGGTGGTCGCCGGCCTGTTCCCGCCGGCAACTGCCGGTTTCAAGGCGCCTGAAATGGCTGATTCCACTGGGGAGGGAGGAGATCCAGGAGCACCGCCGGTAACGGAGGATGAGCTGAGGGCGGCGGTGTTGCGCATGCGCGCCAAAAACACTGCTCCCGGCCCCGACGGTGTGCCCGGCCGCGCCTGGGTCCTAGCGCTGGAGCCGCTCGGCCCGTGGATACGGGCATTATTCCAGGCCTGTTTGGAGCGGGGCCAGTTCCCGAGTGAGTGGAAGAGGGGGAAACTGGTCCTTCTCAAAAAGGACGGCCGTCCGGCCCTTGAGCCGTCGGCGTACCGACCGATAGTTCTGCTGGACGAGATCAGCAAGCTCTTTGAGCGGGTGATTGCCGCTCGTCTCGTCCAGCACCTGGAGAGTGTGGGGCCGAATCTCAGCGCCAACCAGTTCGGCTTCCGCACTGGCAGGTCCACCCTGGACGCCATAGCGCGGGTGAGGGACCTTGCGGAAGATGCGGAGTCCCGGGGCGAAGTGCTGTTGGTGGTGTCTTTGGACATCTCCAACGCCTTCAACACCTTGCCCTGGGAAACCATCAGGGAGGCACTGGGATACCATGGTTTCCCGCCGTACCTTCGGAGGATCGTCGCGGCCTACCTCTCCGAACGCTCGGTCGCGTACCCAACCAGCGTCGGCTGGTCGCAGCGGGCAACGTCTTGTGGTGTTCCGCAGGGGTCGGTTCTCGGGCCGCTCCTATGGAACATCGGGTACGACTGGGTGCTGCGCCTGCCCCTCCCGGGTGGCGTTGAAGTCGTGTGTTACGCAGACGACACCTTGGTGACGGCGCGGGGCAGCACTCACAGGGAGGCCCGATGCAGGGCTACGGCTGGCTTGGCCATTATGGTGTCCAGAATCCGCCGTCTGGGTTTGGAGGTTGCATTGCACAAGTCTGAGGCCATGTATTTTTACGGGCCTCGACGAGCACCTCCGACCCAGTCCGCGATTATGGTGGGCGGGACTTTCATCGGCGTCGGAGGTACGATGAAGTACCTTGGACTCGTCCTTGACAGCCGATGGAAATTTGAAGAGCACTTCCGGCGACTGGTACCGAAGCTCCTGGGGGCGGCCGGCGGCCTTAGCCGGCTCCTGCCGAACCTTGGCGGCCCGGGCTCGCGGTGTCGTCGCCTGTACACAGGCGTCGTGCGATCCATGGCGCTGTACGGTGCGCCCATCTGGGCAGACACTCTGACCGCCCGGACTCGGGCCCTGCTGCGCAAGCCGCAAAGGGTCATGGCGATTAGAGTGACCCGTGGATATCGCACAGTGTCGTGCGACGCGGCCTGTGTGTTGGCGGGGACGCCGCCATGGGACCTCGTCGCGGAGGTGCTCTCCGGCGCCTACTGGCGGAGGGCGGAAGCCCGATCCCGGGGAGAGCCTCCTTCCGCGGTCGAGGAGGGTGCGTGGCGGCGGGCGGCGGAGGCGCAGCTCATTGCTGTCTGGCGGGAGCGGCTGCTCACGGCGTCTGTAGGCCAACGCACAATTGAGGCGATCCGGCCCGTCCTCGAGCTCTGGATGGGTCGGAAGCACGGGGCTCTCACGTTCCGTCTGGTGCAGGTACTCTCGGGGCACGGTTGTTTCGGGGCGTATCTGTGCCGGATTGCGCGGCGAGAGCCCAGTGCGAGGTGCCACGAGTGTGGCCATGCTGAGGACACGGCCCAGCACACGCTGGAGTTCTGTGGGCACTGGTCGGACCAGCGCGCCGCACTCGCGGCAGAAATAGGGAGGGACCTCTCGCTGCCCGCTGTCGTCAACGCGATGGTGGGTAGTGAGAGTTCCTGGAACGCTGTCGCCTCCTTTTGCGAGGAGGTGATGGCGCTGAAGGAGGCGGCAGAACGACGGCGAGAGGAGGACGCAGCCGCGGACCCTCTTCGCCGACGTCGCGATGGACGCAGGCGGCAGGCGCACACCCGCCGTCTACCTCCTTAGCGGAGAGCTCCGGGCGATGGACGGCCCATTGCCCCATCGTCCGCCGCATACCTTTTTAGGTGCCAGGCGCTCCCGGCGTTATGGGTGCGCCTTATGACGCGCGTTGTGGGGGGTACTCCCTGCCCCCGTGAGGAAGTGTGTCTGCGGTAGCGGACGGTCGCCGGCTGGGTCGCGGAAGATTGCGCGAGTGTTCCCGTGTCCCAGCCGCAAGGCGACGTGGAGGGCCCGAGGGGTTTTAGTGGGTATGGCCGAACGTCTTTAGGCGAGTCCCACACTCCCTGCGCCATTGCACTTCCTGGCGCAGGGGTGCGTAACTGCATTTCCCCTCATAAAAAAAAAAAAAAAAAAAAAGGAGTGACTAGGCCATAGTCAACTACGCTGGCCTAGTGCGGGTTGGTTGACTTTACACGTATCTCTGAATTTGTTTTCAGATATGTGCAGTTTGCAGCATGTTTTCTTTCAGTGTAAGAACGTCGGATAAATATACATATACTAGCTGTCGCCCGCGACTCCGTCCGCGCGCAGTTAAAAAAAAATGAAAAATAGATGTTGGCCGATCCTCAGACCTACAGAATATGCTCACAAAATTTCATGAGAATCGGTCAGGACGTTTCGGAGGAGTACGGGAACGAAAACTGTGACACGAGAATTTTATATATTAGAAAAATCGAAAATCGAAACGTTACCACCCGGCGGCATTCGAATCCAGGATCTGGAGATTACAAGTCAAGTGCTTAAAACCTGGTGGTCTGACCCCAATAGAGTGAAATATGGAGAGGGAAATAATCTAGAAAAAAAAAGAAAGTATACATTCGAAATTCGGAATCATAATGTTCTCTTAATTTGCCGAAGAAAAAGACAAAATTCAATGCTTTCGGCTCATTTGTAACTAAATTCTTCTTTCACTTCAAACGAGGCCGGAATTCAAGAGGCATTAAATCGTCAAACGAAATAAAATCTAGAACGGAAGGGGTCCCAAGTTTCCGTATCGCTGCAAACGAATTGTTAATATACATTTAACGGTTCCTTTACAACAATGTTATTCAAACTTTTTCACAGTTCGACCTCCTTAGCGCATATTTTTTGTGACTCCCAAGAGACGACAAAGAAAAACAAAGGTCACCAATCGGTTCAGTCACTTATCGGTATTACTGTAAACGTTTATACCAAAACGAAAAAATAGATCGATCTCTAAACGATATATCAAATTTTTCGATTGCTATTCCTATCCTTAGATTGGTTAATTTGGAAGGAAATTCATTGAAATATTTAAAAAATCTAAGGTAAACAAAAATAGTTCAAGATGGATAAATGAGTTCAGCCGTTATTGGACAAAGAAGAAAAAAATTTTTCAGGCTTCATCCCAAACTAAAGCTCTGAGAGCTGAATGTTGTATACCACTGGTATTTGAAGTATAAACAAGGTTTAACAAGTACAAACAAATAAAAATGAATATTCTTGCTACAAAACATGAGCAAAAAGACTTCCGAGGTTTCTGGAAACAAACAAAGAAATTGAGTCCTAAAGCTGGTATCCCAGTGAGCATTGATGGCGAGTGTGAGCCGGTGAGGATTGCTAATCTGTTCAAGAACCATTTCAGGGTACAATCACTTGGACAGTTAAGTGTGGGTGTTGATGCTGGGGTGGCGGACCCAAGTCGACCATTACAAGTACCACCCCGGATAACAGCGAAGGAAATAACTAAAATCATAAAGAATATGACTAAGGGCAAGTCTCCCGGTCATGACCACCTCAGCATTGAACACCTTCAGCACGCTGGTCCGCATTTGCCTAGGTTGCTGGCGCTCTTGTATACCTTCTGTATCAGACATTCGTATCTGCCCGGGGCGTTAATGAGAACGGTTGTTGTCCCGATTTTAAAGAATAAAACAGGCGACGTATCGGATTGTAATAACTATCGGCCGATCTCCTTGGCAACCATAACTTCGAAGGTACTCGATGCAGTGCTCGAGCGGCAGGTGAGTAATCATCTTAAATTTAGTGATGCTCAGTTCGGTTTTAGGCCGATGTTATCTACCGAGTGTGCAATCCTGTCGCTAAAGCATGTGGTAGGATACTACACGGAGAGGAATACGCCTGTCTATGCAGTGTTTCTTGATCTTTCGAAGGCCTTCGACCTGGTCAGATACGACTTGTTGTGGGGTAAGATGAGGCAGTCGGGCGTACCGGGACCTTACGTGGACTTGTTCTCCCATTGGTACGAGCACCAGACCAACCAGGTAAGATGGTCAAACACACTGTCGGAGGAATACAGGTTGGAATGCGGGGTGAGGCAGGGGGGTTTAACCTCACCGGCGCTTTTCAACCTGTATATTAATGAGCTGATCGAGGCACTCGGTAGTACACGTGTCGGCTGCTCGATTGATGGTCACTGTGTGAACAGCATCAGTTACGCTGACGACATGGTGCTATTGAGCCCATCGATCGCTGCTCTCCGGCGGTTGTTGTCCATCTGTGAGAGGTACGCTGAATCTCACGGGCTCCGATATAATGTTAAAAAAGTGAACTGCTCGTCTTTAAGGCAGCAAAGAAAAAACCTAATTATGTGCCACCTGTAACGCTCGGAGGTGTTCCACTGAAGAGGGTTACGGAGTTCAAATACCTTGGCCATATTGTAACTGAGCACCTTAAAGACGATGCAGATATCGAAAGGGAACGGAGAGCGTTGGCTGTTCGCTGCAATATGCTGGCCCGCAGGTTCTACCGTTGTACCGCACAGGTTAAGGTAACCTTGTTCAAGGCGTTTTGCCAGTCCTTATATACCTGTGCCCTGTGTGTTGGATATACGCGGCGGGCATACAATGCTCTCCGAGTGCAATATAATAATGCTTTCAGGATGTTGTTGGGGCTCCCGCGGTACTGTAGCGCATCAGGTATGTTTGCGGATGCACACGTGGATGACTTTTCATCAGTCATCCGCAAACGGACAGCCTCACTGATGCGTAGGGTTCGTGCGAGCACTAACAATATCCTGATGGTTATAGGTAATAAGCCCGAATGTGTTGTTTTGAGACACTGGGTACATATACATACCCATGTACCTGGTGCCTCGAAACGACGCAGATTTATGAATTAAATGTTTTATTAAGTTTGTTAATTTTAATTTGTATTTATTTAATAATTTTGTTAATTTTCACTTTTAATTTAATTTAATTTGTAATCTTAACTTTACTAACATAGTTATAAGTATTATTTTACTAACAATGTATGGACTTATAATGGTCTGAATTAAATGATTTTTATTTTATTTTATTTTTTATTATTTTGTTTTTGTAAAATTACGTGTAATTTCATTCGATATTTAGAAAAAAATATAAACCATTTAAGGGAAATTACATAATATTATAGTTACGACAAAAAAAAAAGTTAAAGGAAAAAGGGGCAATAAATAAAACCCTTTTCATTGGCATGTCGCTTCGGCTCTAGGAAAAATTACATTTTGTTAATATTACCTGCGCAAGTTTTATGTTAAGGTCAATTTATAGAAAGCACTTTGTCTAACAAAAGAGATATAAAAAAGTATTTGGAAAAAACTATTTATATATTATCAATATACGATCAAAATAAATGTTTTAGAAAACGGAGAAATGCTTAATGGTTGGTGGTTTATCATACGAGTAAGTACAATTGTTAAAACAAAATATATTGTTGTGTTAAAGATCCCAATATATTTTTATGTAATAATAATATTTGTTGATTAAATGGGTCTTTAGAGCGCTTAAATTTTTAATTGAAATATTTACTCTAAAATTTGCATACATCTTTAAATCATGTGACAGTGCAAAATAATGATGACATGGTGCAGATTTGATGATGGAGCTGAAAATTGAACATAGGAAATTCGCAATGAAACGATACAACCTCATCGAATTTGGGCTAATTTGAATCGTCTTGAAGATCTTCTTTTTTTAATTATATCAAGATGATAAACTACTGAGAGTACTTTTGAATTGCAAGTCGGTAATCACAAAATAATTAACTTAACAATTCATTGGTGACACGTCTAAAATAGTTCTGTTCTTTTCACAATTATAAATTATCTGCAAGACAACTATTTTATCGAGATTTCATTCAGAGACAGAATTTAACGAGTACCTTTTGTTGTGGAGATTAAGATATTAATCTAACGACCGCTTTCAAGACTTCCATTAAACCCTCAAAATTACTTAACTAATGCCGCGTTTATATAGACATAGCTGATGCTTAGGATCTTAACTTAAGCACAAAGGTTTTTGAAAATGGAAGTCAATTTACTGTTCAGCTTATTGTGGACTTTCATTGTTGATACACTTGTATAAAATATATCGTCATTTCGCTTACTCTCTTTACAAAAATTAAAAAATGAATATATTTAATAGTTACGCCATATCTAATATTAAGAATCTTTTAACTCTATAGACTAGTACAAAACTGTTTGATTTGTAATAAGTAAAGTGAGAAAAACTTTCTTGAAATCTCCGTTTAGGTTTTTCCTTAATAACCACAATAAAAGAAACACAAAAAATAATACGACACAATTCATCACAGAACTAACAAAGAAATAATGACAAAGAAAAAACCCGGCGAAATTGTAGGACCAGATGAATGATCCTGACCATACTCATATTAGAAGGAATAACAAAAAAAAACACTACACTCATCTACATTCATTATTAAAGGAGTTATACACAGCACTAGAACTATCGAAATGCGAACGATATTCTGCTGAGACATCTTAATGGAACTCATTAAGCGAATTATTGCTACTCTGATGAAGATGCTCACTTACCGTAGAATCTCGCTGCCGTGACGTTAATAAATATTTTAGTCTGTGTTGTCAGAGAGAACGAAAGGGATAACAATAAGCATGACATATTTTTTTTTATTTGGTCACACAATTCATTAGTTATTCACTACGAGAAAAAGGCGAGGTAGGTATTATACGAACGAACGTGAGTAATCCCTACGCTATGGAATGTTCATAATATTCATAAAGTCAAAATTTTTTGATAAGACGTCTATGACTTTGTTAAACATTTTTTTAGAGAAAATGGTACGTTTATGTGTAAAAGGTTCGTCATCCCTGGTTTAGAATTTATTAGATATGACGAGACACGATTTGGGTTCATGTAATCGTACGGCTAGACTCTCACAATGATACCCTGTTACATATTTTAAAGCATAGCTTATGTATCTAGTTTACATTAACAGTAGTAGAGGCCTCAACAGCAATATTTTTTCGGTGTACGAATGAGCCGGAATTACCGGTGAAATACCACGACCATACAGAAGACAGGCGTGAAGTGGAAGCAATTACACGTTTCGTCTGACGTGTGTGCGTACAGGAAGCTGAATTTTAGTCCACGTTCCCTTCCAACCCTTTCCTTATACGCAACGCTTGAACATAGATAGGGAACGCATGAACAATTACAGATGTCTACGGCAGCGGTCACTTTGTTATTTCGACGAATTCAGGTAGCCGCTTGCCTCCTTAAGATAAAAAATAAATTGCTTTTTATAGAAATAAATAACATTGCATTCAACATAACAATTTTATTTCAATTATAATTTCATATCAAGATTAGCATTCACTGCATTAGATTGTGTAATCAAAGTAGGACAATATCGCGTGTCATACGACAATATCCGTGCAAATCTAAAATACCTTTATGGTTTATCCACATAAAACAAAACCCTATCAATTTCTGTTCCGTCATCAAATCGTAAGCATTATCAGTTTATGATTTCTACAACAGCTGTACCTATAAACTATCTAAAATTAAATGTAATTAAAATTTTGGTATTTTTTAAGCATGATTTGCTATGGGTAGGTAAATAATATGTCTAAACTAATGAACCTATTTTGACCTTAATATTTAATAAAGCTTACAAAAAAGTTAAAATGGTTAACGAAACAAATTAAAGGTTTATTTCGTAATTGCGATAGTGATAGCCTTATTACCAAATTAAAAATTACGAATAACGATTTCTTTTTTAACTGTGGACGAATCAAAAAGTTACAGAATTAATGTTTGGGTTCCCCACAAAGTTCGGTAGATTAGAAAAACAGTTACCTAGGGGAATAATTTCAAAGAGTTTCTCGACAAGAGAACTGGGCGAACTCATTAGAATATAACTAACTAACTATTAAGAGTCTATTTCCACCAGCGCGATTATCCGCGCGACTATGACGGCGCGCTATGTTCTCTTTCTTCCCTTAATCCTACTTCAGTTCAGCATAGTGTGTATTAATCTTCCGTACTAATACTAATCTATCAGCCGTAATTTCTGAACTCAGTACTTTCTTACACATATTTTCTTTCACACAAAATTTTCACACTTTATTCCTTTGTTTGACGTCCACATACATTATATTGCTTCCATGCACATTTACAAGCAAAGTAAGTACCATCTCCACTGGGGCGGTAACAAGTTCTATAGAATTGAAGTTGATGTCAATTGCGCGGTTATTCTGTAATTGGAAAAGAGGTCTTAGAATGCAACTACTTAAAATACGCTTGCATAAATCTGAGCTATCCGGCAGACTTGGCAATTTTCAATGCAAAATTAAATTCATTTTGAATGAAATTACAAACCTTAGTTTAACTGTTATAATACCTTGCATACTTTGTATTTGATGGCATTTAAACTATCTAATATTCAAATTATGTTGGATAGTTTCTTTGCTAATCTCTAAAACTTCGTCTTTAACTCACATAGGGTCGATGCACTATTTTCCATACTCTATATCAATCTATCTTCCGTCAATGCTTCATCATCATCCCTTCTTCATATTGTCACCTTCCAAGTAATTCATCCATATCTTCGTAGACCTACACTGGTACATGAGGTGGTATAAGAGATAATGAAGGTAATAAAGTCGCGAAGGTAAAAAAATTGATTATAAAATCGGTTGAATAAATATATTTCATCTTGGCTTATTTAAATATTTTATTTATAAAAATATTTCAATACGTGAAGTAGGTATTTGAAATAAGGGTTCTCAGAAATCGTTATACTTGATATTAACGAAGGGACGACGACTAGGGTTACCTTTTAATAGAACCTAATATAGAATTGCAAAGGTTTTAACCCTTTACCTTTTGGCGCATAGCTCTCTGTAACGAATTTCACTTAACCCATCTTGTTACCAAAGTTATATTATTTAATTTAGTTCAATAAGACTCAAATATGGCCTGATATTTTGAACATATGAATAAAATTCATATGTCTTTATTACTGAAGATATTACTGGTTTAAAAATTAATTCGTAACTTAAAAATCAAAATAAGCATTTGCATAAAATGAAATAATTAGTAAATCTTTTATTTATAACATTTCATTTATTTAAAGCCAACTACAGACGACTTATTTTTACCTGCACATTTTTTACTCTATAGTCGGACTGTTCTGTTAAGTTGTACGTGTGTAGGCAAAATTTGAACTGTCAGTTAAACTGTACAGTTCTTTGTTTTGCCTACACACGTAAGTTTTAACTGTACTGTTAAAACTAAACGTGTGTAGCCAGCTTTAGCCGGCACTTAAATTATTTATATATTGCATTATAAAATTAACAATTATTTAAATTAATTTATAAAATGTATTTTTTTCTGCATTCTATTTTATTATTTGCATCTTAAAATATTTATTAAAAACGAAAATAGATGTAAATCTAAATTAAAACAAAGAAACATCTGTATTAATATATCAAAAAATTTAAATTTAGAATGGCAAACATTTTCCGAAATGTTTGATTTCTACAGATACATTAGTTAGACCGCACGTCAAATAGCAAGGGTTGTAATATGACTGATTATTTGTTCCGCAAACGGGATTGTAAACGCCGGAGCATTTACAATTCTCGAACAAAGGATTGTTTGTTGGCGGTAAGAACCTGAAACAGTGTTATTTATTAAAAATAAGGTCTTTAAAGTCCGGTCTTGGGACTGCCGTATACGGAATGCTTCAAGCAGACGGCGTACTACCAGCGTCAATTATAGCGGCTTCAATAAACCACAGACACACTGTAGTCGCGAGTGGTTCTCAAAGCCGTTCAATTAGACCCCCTCAAGTCCCCGGAACACCCGGCGGGGGTTATGGCTTCGATCAGCATCGAAATTCGATGGTTCACAAGTTTAAGGAAAAATATAGTGGAAGAATTCACGGAAACCAGAAAAAACTTGAAATTAATTTATGAAAAACTTATTTACAAAATTGTATACTAACCGCCCTAAAATTGTTTCTCGTACCCCAATTTTTGAGAACAAATCCTTTGTGGTTGAAGTTGAAACTGGTCCACAACCGTTTCGACCGATACATGCTGAATTAACCGCATACGTATATACAAACGTAATACCTGTAACAAAATATAATACAACATAAATTTTCTCTTTATAACTGACTTCAAAAAGGAGGTTAAATTCGTCCTTTTTGATTCGAAATCTAATAAGTGGTTATAAAATATTAAATTAATAGGTTAGCACGTGTAAATAACTATACCACCATAATCCGCATCTTAAAATAATATTTTTTGGAAAGATATTTCGGTAATAATTGACTATTTTAATAAAATTAAATCTATGATTAATTAAACATAACTAACCTAAAACTAACATAAACCTAAACATTATTGCTTTTGCCGCATTACTTGTATCAAAGAAATTATACAGTAATCTGTTATTAAACGTCATTTCAAATGATTTTAAACATTTTCATGATGATTGCAATTTTAATTCAGTACATTTAAACTCATAATTTAATATCGACAAGGTTATTAATTGGTCGAACAAATTACCTCGTTAAAAAGGAAATTAATTAGTGTAGTTTACGTAATTAAAGCCTTCATTGGATTTTTCTGTACGTACCAAACATTGGCTATAGAGAAATTGAAAGAGTACAGAATAAATTCTACCACTTTTCGAGCGGAGTGAAGTCAGGCGTCTTTTAAAAGGAACAAACAAGCAAGCAAGTTTCGAAGTTATCGTTCTTTTTTATTTGACAGAGGGGAATGCGTGCGCTTGACAAGTCCTGTCTCTTAAAAATCTAAGGTACCAAAATGTCCACTGGCTAGGTTTGAAACATATCTGTTAATATATTATATTTCGTAATCGTAGAAAGATAATAGATATCATATTATCAAAAGTTATACGAACGAACCCGATATTTGATCTCGATCCATTTTTGCTGAACGAAAAGATTTTAATTTGAACATTAATTTGCTTAAAATTAATCCGATCGAAGGATAAAGGTTAAAAGATTTAAAACCAATCCTCATTTTCCATGGAAAAAATATTTTTACAACTTTTAGGTTTTAAAAACTTACAAATATAAGGATGTTTTAATTTACATAAACACAAAAAAAAGTAAAAAAAAACTATTTCATGAACTGAGTCATCAAATACCACGTCATCTAATGCTTTGAAATAATTTCTACGTAAATGTTTTTTCCATGAACATAAAAAAGCAACTTATTTTGAATCGTATATCAAATTCGTGACTTTATGGTTTGTACTTTTTTTATCTTTACGACTTTTAACATTAAATTTTCACATCGTATCGTTAAATAAATAACACTTTTATAATTAAGGTTACAAAAAATCAAAACGTTTTTATAATATATATATATATGTTTTAAGTATGATTTTAATTCTTATGTCAATAATTTTAATTACTTTATTTGCTATTTAATTAGTAACATAAACGTTTCTTTAAAAAAAAGTTTTAATTAACAAAACTCGAAATAGTATATTCTGTATTCTGACACAAAGCTTTGCACCTAACCAGACGTTCACTTTAAAATTTTAAACGAAATTACGTCGTCAAAGTGTAAAGTTCATGAACTTTACAATTCATTAGTACTGGGTACAGTTTAAACAAGGAGTGAAACAGATTTATAATAATGGACTAAAGGTTTGTATGTAAATACTTTTGGTGTTTCTGTTTAAAATAAAACGCTAATTAGTTCTGAAAAGAGTTTCAAGTAAAAAATAAACACATGTTGCATAATACTGTTCATTTATTTTATTAAGTTCTGAAAAAAAAAGATGAAATTAAATGCCATTATTTGTAGAGCACGAACTCATGTCTAAAAAAATATGAACATGTTAAAGTAGGAGACATGCAAATTATGTAGCCTAAGTTAGTAAAACATTTTTCTGTTGTTGAAAAAAAATTAATAACGAATAAGTAATTATTAAATGTGAACGAAACAAACAAACAAATTTCTCAAGTATTATATAAAGAAAAAAATATTTATAGATACTACTTTTATTAGGGAAGATATGTATATAAGCCTTTGCCCTTCGTCTTCGTCTACGCAGAATTTTAAAAATAGTGTTGTAGTGTTGCGCAATTATCGAGTAAATATTATATATGAATCAAATGTATCCCAAGAGAATCGTACCCATTTCCTGGTACATATAGCCTATGTGTTTTTGCAGACTATATTCCATATCTATTCCAAATTTCAGCTAGATCCGTTTAGACGCTCTGTAGATACGTAATAATAAACATTCGCATTTATAATATCAATAAAATATCTTAAGCTAAAAAACTTAATTTTGATTTTTCTTTTACCTAATCGAATTTGTTCCTATAGAGGAAAAAAATATAAACGACAGAACAAAACGAAATTAAGAAAGATTCGTCGAATCGTAAAAGGCAACGGCTAGTCCTAATGAAGAAGGCGAACGGGAAAATTGAATGAAATTGTCAGATTGTACAAAATGAATTTCATTCGTTGTTATCATTTTATACGCAGATAAACTTATTCTAGTATTTACACGACTAACAAGAGGACAGTGTATTCAATTGTATGTAGGTATATGTATCTATGAGTTTTGACTAAAGCAGTGATTGTCAAACTTATTTCTTTCACCGCCCCCTTTGAAAATCAATGATATTTCAGAGCGCCCCTAATTTTTATTCAGCCCTAAAACTTAAAAACCACAATTTCATTACTTTAATTAATTTCAATGCCCCCCCCATTTTTTGGGCCTCTTATCGCCCCCTCCTAGGTTTCAAATGTCTCCAGGGAGGCGTTATCGCCCACTTTGGGAAACACTGGACTAAAGTGACACTTGTCACATATATTATCTTTAAAAAATAAAGATATCAATATGAGTGGGAGATAAGAATAAAAGAGTTGTCATTGCTTTCTTTTTCGAAGACATTCCGGAGCATATTCAATCAATCGGAATTCTTAGCCCTATCCTACAAAAGGCAATGTGTAGTTGAGTCGCGAGATTTGCGCTGCACGCGTTCCGTACACACAACGTTGAATCAACGGATCAACGTCGTTAGTGACGTATTCGCTTTGCCTGTACTTGTAGTACGATTCAAGCTCAACTGTATACTTTTTCTCATGATGAATCCGAAATCGCTGAAACCTGTTTGTCAATATGACAAACAGGTTTCTGCGATTGAAAAGCGAAGAAAAAAAAAGGCCGGCGATAAGTATCTGTGTTCGCATATCAAATACATTGTATCATGTAAGTCACTTAGGGACTAAAGTCACCGGATTTCGAAGATTTATGTTGTCTATTATTTTAGGCAACATTTAAAAACGATAACTGTGTTTCTGAATGGAATTATTAATATTTTTTTTTTTTTTGTAATGGCCAAGAAAGTAACGATATTTCCGAACAAATAAAAAATTCCAAACTGACAACAATTAATATAAACAGATTCGTTAAACTTGGCAGTTTAAAAATGTACGAGTTTCATAATGTTGTTATTTTTTTCTTTACAGATAACTTTTATATTGAATTCACTTTTACGAGTACTTCTTCTTATTTCTAAGAAACATTGACTTGCCTCGCCATCCATTATATTTCAAACTTTTGCACAACTTTCATCATCAATTATTATTGATAAGTAAATTTTTTATATTAAACTGAAAAGGCTACACAGTTGTTTTCTGATAAACATTTTATGTTACTCAATATTACTGTTCAACACTTTTCGTTTGAAATTGATGCGTAGAGTGAAGTAAATCAGAAATATGCTTGCCTCAATTTTCTATATACTGAAGTAACATTTTATAAGAACAATGTACTTAACGTTAGTTTCCGAGGGTTTTGCATACATTTCAGTTTTAACTTTCTTAACTTAAGATTGTATTTTACTTAGAATACAAAATTTTAAATATACACCAAATTATAATCTATATAACTTACCTACTGTCGCCCTCGACTCCGTCCGCGCGGGATAAAAAAAAACGTAGTAAGTAGCCTATGTGTATATTCTTCCAGACTATGTTCTACATCTGTGCCAAATGTATTCAAGATCACTTCAGTCGTTCCGGAGCTATCTTCAAACAAACATCCATCCATCTAAACATTCGCATTTATAATATTAGAAGACTAGTAAGTTTAGTAAGAAGTGAGATTTGACAAAACCTTAGTAAAAAAACTATCAAACCACATATCGCACAGTCGTTAAAAAGAAACTCTTATTCCAGATGTCAACATACTGAGGTTAAGCAAACATTATACTTTTGGCTACTGTGGTTGCGTTCCCAATTCCTTTAGTCTTTGAACTTTTGATTGACATGACACATTTAACTCGGTCAAAAGGTTTTCATCTGAAAGTCAACGTCTTTAGCATGATAATTCAACTTCGGGTCAAAGTATCATGATTTGCTTTCAATTTGAGCATATGTACATAGAATTATAAAAGAAAAAGAAAGTGTTATATCCGGTCGCTAAAGTTACCAAACAAAAAAACATTCAGTTGTTATTTATATCAACAACCTACAATCTTAAAGCTCCTACTATGTTTTTCAATCTCGAATAAAACGATAACTCAATTTGAATCTCTTATAACAAAGTCGCAAGTCAGGAGTTCAAAGTGTGAAGTGTTCGCTATTGTTTCAGACAAGTGTTTGCCTTATCGAGAATGTTATCGCCAACTCGAAACCAGACTTTATAACAAGTGTAACTTGACTTATCGTACTTTGAGTTTGGGAATCAAAAAAGTTACATTGTTTAAATAATGAGAATAAAAGAGTTTAAAAATTAAGGAACAAGCAAAATTTTAAGTAAGTACGCACGTAAAGTACCCACCAAGGAGTTAACTTGAGCATATTGGTTGATTAGAACGTACTGGAATTCCTATATTACATAATAATGTCAAATTTAAATAAAAAACGTTATATATTCACATACCTTGTGGCGTGGTGTGAAATAGAAATATAACACTCTAGTTCCAAAGCTCATAGACTACAAAGGAAGGCAACGGTCCGTGAGAGTGCAGTGTTTCATTGTTATTGTAACGTCTATGAATGGAAAAGCGATCTAAAGACTGACAAAAGTATTTGCAAAGCACGAATAAAACGTCGTACATAATCGGCTGACTTCGCAAAAATACATTTTTACAAAAATCATAGAATAATAATATTGTTTAAATGTGTAATGTATGTCACCAGACTTATATCAAAAGATGTAAAAAACTATAAAAAAAATTGAGTTTAAATCACCTTTACAATCTTCATCATCATCATCATCAACTTGCCCTTATCCCTATGGAGGGTCGGCACAGTATGTACTCCTCCATACATCTGTATCAGCCGTCATATCTGAATTTACCCCCTTCTTACGCATATCCTCTTTCACACAATCCATCCATACTTTCTTTGGCTTTCCTCTACCTTTATAGCCATCCACATTCAATCTCATAACTTTTTTGTTTATCATAATTTTTATTATTATTTTTGTACAGAATATATACAAAAATCTTCATATATATAATTGAAAAATAATTTAGATGCCAAATAAAGTGATGATAATATTTGTCCATCTTACACAATTGAATGTCGAATCAAATCAAGGTACTGGTAATGTTGTAGTAGTTTTCTAGTTTTTATTGTTCCAAATTCCGAGCAAACTCTTTCAGCTTTCTGGAATTACGTGGCAATAAACATTCAAAGATCCATCCAAACTTTCGAATTTATAATATTAGTAAAAAGGAAATATAGTCTAGGATCCAGTAGGTATATTATAAGTGCGACTTGATACAGTTTGCTCGTAATAAAATTTATCGCATGCCGGTCCCACAGCTTCGGTGCTGCTGTTGAATTATGTCTAAAAGTTATTTTATTAAAGCTCCAGTTATATGGGTCAGCTGCAAAGCGCATAAATAACGGGAGGCGCGGGTAAGTGACGGCCAGGTGAAACCGGCGCAAACCGCTTTGATATACGATTACTTTAATGTTTCATTTCGACGACAACTGTTCTTTTTTATGATATATGATACAAAAGAACGTAGATATTTGTCATTTTTATATCAGTATTCGACGTGAAGTTGTTCGCTATTTGTATTATATAAAAATCTAACAGTTTTGATTGGCGAATGTGGTATAAACCTATCCTGATATAATGTACAAAAAATATTTATTCATTCCTCTCATTCTGTTAAAGAAAATTAAAATCAAAGTTAATTAAATAGGAAGCTATTTTATTAACAAAGGAGATGTGTCTTGAGAATCATCTACAAATTTAAATGCCACACTCAAAGTCTTTAATTGATTAATTAGAAAGACCCTTAATTGTAGATTTAGTGTAAGAAATTTTTAAATGTTTGAGGAACCATTAAACGTCTATGAGCGCCCCAGTTAACTTTAAGGAGGATTTATTAGTGGTATTTTGAATACATAATAAGATTGTTAACAAATTATTTAATTTATCAAATCTTTGCGACCCGGTGCGACATTTGATATTTGATTAAATTCTTGACGTCTCTACATTATGAAATGTACAAGATTTGTCACAGCGTGTGTTCAATTTAATTAACATTTATAATTTTTTAAATATATATTTTATAAAATAGATTTAAAATCCCAAATTTGAATGAAAAGAAAGCCGTCAAATTTGATATTCGAAATGTAAATGAAAATGTAAATGTTTTATTCAAAACTCAGTAATGGCTAAAATTCTGGAAAAAGAATGCAAATTTGTCAATCTTTTTTTTTTTAAATTACGCGCTCAAACAACTAATTTCACAAACCAAGGAGGTATCGTTGCGACTGTTTTGTAAAATGCCTAAAATAGCTTATTCCTGTAAACGCTAACTGACATTGAGTGTTGAAATCAGGTCGAAACCCTACTGAAGATCACATGTAAATTTATATTTGATATACTAGGGTTGCCACACCTATGAATTTACACAGTACAAATTCGAACTAGGGTGCTTCTAAGGAGCCTTTATTTATTTTTTTATTTCATAGAAATATACGTACTCTTAGGTGCGCCCGGTCGTCACGCCGTGGGTTGTCAATATCTCGAAATCTTTTAGTCACAGTGTCTGATGCGGATGAGCCAAGGTTTGACAAGTAAGGGTACGCAAATAACCTTCTGGTTTGGGAATATTGATAGTTGGGAGCCCTATTTTGAACTAGATGTATTCGATACAAATCAATGTCTGAATTGTAACTAGACCGTGACCATATCATCTGATGTTAAGTGATAATGTATTTCTAGTACGTACTAATTTGACTGCCTCACTTAGAGTTAAGTGACCACAAAAGCCCTTACCATAACTTTTTAGTATAAGAAATTTACACTTACTGTCCGTTTAAGTAAAAGTAAAAGTTTTTACAACTTAATAAATTAAAAATAATGAAATTCATTTAAACAAAATCGTGCCTTGAAAGATTTTAAACAACAAGATTTTAAATCTAATAATTTTTAACTCAGAACTTTCGGCATTTTGTAAGCACGTCTCGCAAAATCTCACGCTTAAAGTTATGGAAAATCCTAAAGTTAATTTAAGTTGCTTAGAAATTTCGGATTGTTTATAATTAATTTTAGGGTTAAATATTATCTTTTCACATTCATCTAGTATTAAATAGGTGGTCCATTTTTATAAAACAAACATCCATCCATTCATCAAAACTTTCTCATTTATAATATTAGTAAAACGTAACAAACTTACTATAACAATAATGATAAAACATATTATAACAACACAACGAATTTATACGACATAAACACATAAAAACGACAAATACATAATAATTTTCCTGTCACTCTCCTTACGTTACATCTTTGTTCTCTCTCGTGTAACGAAATTAGCCCAAAAGTCACGCGTACCATTGCCAAAAAATACAACCTCAAAATGTTAATAATAATTAACTGCAGCCGTCTTGAATAATCCTGTCCCATTTATCTAACCTTTATAAAGTTGTATATAAATCAATTAAAAACATAAACCTTTTTATCGTGGAAATTAAGTCAGTAATATTCACCGTTAGTCGATGTAAGTCCAAGGGAAATTAACCCAAAATAAGATTGATTTTCAACGGAACGCCCAATCACTCAGTGAAGTAAAACATCAAGGTTCAATATCGACAAGAAAACTTAGCTCTTAGAGTTTGTTCTTCAGGTCGTTACGCTGACGTGTCAGCCAGTAAATCTTCTATTGTTGGGGACAACAAAAGTTGTCTTTCTTTGTCGTAAGTGCTTCGTTTACAGAGCACCAAAGCAAACCTTTTTTTTCTGTTGTTACCTCGTCATGGAACACTTAAAGTAGATCGGGAAAAAAATCGTCTGACAAAATAAAAACCTTAAAATGAAATCAAGCAAGAAAATTAAAAAAAATCATATATGAATAAATAAATAGTTTTTCCTTATACGGTTCTTAACCACAAAATAAAAAATAACGATATTTTATTAGTATATTCCGAGGTCGACAGAGGGTTGTGTCGTTAAAAATGTAAAAAAAATATAAACAATTTATCTTTTTTACCAAAAAAAAAATACTTACATTATTTTGACTTCTGAATTACAACCGGTTTCAGTTAGTATAAAATAACGATGAGAAAGTTTATTTACAAGAACCGTAAGAACTCTACAAAATATACTCAGAATTAAGTCCCTGTAGTATTGTGCGGCAAAAAATGTAAGACCATCCCAACCTTAAGGACAGTAAGGGAACCGTTAAATTTATTAACAATTCGTTCCCAGCGATACGGAAACTAAGGTTCTTTCCTGCCTTTTATACCTTTAATAATTTAATGCCTCGTGAAATCCACGCACTTTTGATGTGAAAATATATTTCACTTACAAATGAACACAGAATATCGAAAAACTTTTTTTCTCCAGTTTCTCGATAATGTCAAATTTTATAATGTATTTTTAATTAAAACATTTTATAATAATAATAAAAACAAATGAAACATATGTACACTAGAAATAGTGGAGACCACCAGCAGTGGAATCACCAGTGGTCAGAGCTGCAGAGAAAGGAACCTCCTCACAATGCGTGCGGTTTCTAAAATAATTGCCTTTTGTGTCGGGCCCTTAATCCAACTGCTTAGCGAGAGCTTGGTTCAAGCTTTACATTATGGATATATAAATAAATTTCATACGATTGTTTTCTATTTTATAAGTACTAATAAGGAAAGGATGGACAGGGGAGGTGTTTTAACGGAGGTTTACAAGTAAGGAAAATATCATTTTTCTGTACAACCTCAGCACACTTAAAGATTAATAACACATCTGCAACCATCAAACCTATGACATACGAGTATAGTCTAATGATGGCGGTTACTCCGTTATCTCATTAAGTGAAGCTATTCAATTATAGTAGTATTAATTAATTAAGATACTTACCACTTACTTTTCCACGACCTTACATCGCTCGCACCCGCTCTGCATTTTCTTTTTCACACACCTTTTCAATTGTCCTGACAAAAGAGAAATTAGACTTTATTATTAACTTATAATGGTAGAAACAATTATAAAAATAAACAGACAATATCTAATTAAGTACTAGAAAGTACCAGAACCCGTGGAAATGTAAGCCGACGATATTTATAAAGAGCATGTACTTAGTTGTAAAATAAATGATATGTACTGTATACAAATTTAAATTCTCTTGAAAATATAAATGACTCCGTCCATGTAGAATTTAAAAAAACTTAGTAGCCTATGTGGTCTTCCAGTCTATGTTCTACATGTATGCCAAATTTCAATGAGATCCGTTAAGCCGTTCTGGAGATACACACAATCATCTACAAGTACATCCAAACATTCGCATTTATAATATTAGTAAGATTTCTATTCCAAGTTTATAAACACTATTGTTTAATTAGTCATTATGAAGCTCATAACAACCAGTAAATTAATAAAGAAACATCTTTTTAATTCTCTTTTATATTATTATTCTCATTTATATTCAATATTATCTTCATTCTTTAAAAGAAGCTGTAAAATGTATGAAAACTCGTATTTGCAACTTACCCGACTGTTTTCTTAATTATTATAATACAATAATTACGCACACAGTAATTCACATAACACTATCACGTTAACTCACACACAAGTTACGTTACATTTTAACGTAATTTTATTGTATTAAAAGAAAATTATAACATAATATGACAACACAGTTTAAATTCAATTAAAACTTTTTAAACAGTTACCGCGCACTTTTCATACAAACACGGCGGCCATGATACTGTTAAATTAAATGTAATAAATAAAACGATTTACAAAACATAAATCAAATGAAAAATTATTTTGTAATTTCCACATGAAAATATTTATTTAAAAAACTAATTTACACAAGAGAACCTAATTATGAAAACATGCAATTAAAATTTTTGCGAAATAAAAACATTCAAGACATAACAGGCTTTGTTTTTGTACGCCATATTGAAAATTTTATTTTTTAATTGTATACCTTCATTAACAGTACTTTTAATTAATGACGTAACAAGTCATGGAATAAACAAAAAAACTTTAATGTTAAAATACTCGAAAGCTTTTAAAGATTTTTATGTAAAATTTTTATTTAACTAAAAAAAATATTTTGAATCTGTTTCGCGTCAATAATTCCTATACTTAGCCTTGATATCGTTTTAAAAATAATTGTTTTAATATACATTTAATAATAAATAGGAATGCAATTAAAGTAAATAACATTTTATGTAATCTGTTTATATCAATAGCGAACTATTTTCCTGTATATACTACTACGAGTATTTACTTACTTCCAACGAAAAACAATTGAAGGTTGGTGTATTTGACGTTTTTTTTTTAAATTCCATTTAGCTTCATACTTAAGAAACACTTTAACAGTGTTAAAATTGTGGGTTATAGCCGAGCAAGATTTTGTAATGTAAAAATTTCATATTTTGAAATGTTATAAGGAAATTATTTTTGTATTTTTTGAAAATCTGTTTTATCTGAAACGGAACGTACTTATATAATTATATAATTACCTAAGTTAAAAACGTTCTGTCATTTAATTCGAAAGTACTGTTAGTACTATTCTAATATACTGTTTTTAATGGTGTATTTTAAAAAAATGTGCTATTTTCAACTGAAATTATGATTATCATGTACAAACGTAACAGTTATTTGTTATTTTAAAATATTTTCTTGTGTCTTAATTTTAATTTTGAACCTTAAAGTTAGGTAAGTTTTCAAAATATATAGCTTTCGTGTTCTTTTATGAAGTGCGCGTGTGAAAGAGATAAAAATAAAATCTGTGCAACGTCAAAGTTTCTAAGAGCAAACAAGAAACTGGATTTAACATGGCCTTTGAACAATAAAAATAGGTGAGTTTTATACACCTTATTAAAATGTATTATGAAAAAGCGTATATATAGGTATTTATTTGCCGATTTTTACTCAATTTATATATCAAAAAAAAAAAAAAATACCGGCTTTGTGAATTAATACTTCAAGAACATTCACATATAAATATTATTATTCTTTGGCTTTAGAAGGAATAGAAAAACATTTTTAATGTAAATATTTGTAATAGTGCAAACACAAAAAACCATTTATTATGTTTGTTAACAAATATTTTTAAAATTGGAACATGAGACGTCATACTAATGGTTGTTTTTTAATGGTTTGTTTTTTTTTAACTAAGGACGAATATATTTTCTTTAAATTCATTTGCACAGAAATATGTCACTCATTAATTTATTTTTATTCGCCATTTTTTGTCATAGGTCATTTTGTGTCATGCGAAATTTTGTCATTCGTAATTTTGTGTCATTCCTCATTTTGTGTTATTCGTCATTTTGTGTCATTCGTCATTTTGTGTCATACATCATTTTGTGTCATATGTCATTTGGTGTCATTCGTCATTTTATGTCATGCTTCAATTTGTGTCATAGATCATTTTGTGGCATTCGTATTTTGTGTCATTCGTCATTTTGTGCCATTCGTCATTTTGTGTCATTCGTCATTTTCTGTCATTCGTCATTTTGTGCCGTATCACATTACGTTCATATTAGTAATATGCAAGAACGAATCAAAGCAAAAGCTGGACAAAGCACGCCCTACATTTGATGCAGCAAAAATACCCCTTTGAATTTGTCTAGGTCACCCGTAAGTAGGTCTATTTTTATATCTTCTATTTTGTAGAAACGCAAAATTGTTGTTAAGCCTAATGCGTGTTTTCACTGTCGAAACATATCGTCATTCCTATCAATTTTTATAAAAAAATACAGACATTTTAAGAAACAATATTTGTGCCGTCAAATATTAAGCTTACATTTTTATTCATTAAAAAATATCTCAAAATATCTCTAATGTAAATATGATTTATCACGTCATAGCCTCCAAACGCTACAATTTTATTAATATAGATCATGCTTTATCTTTCAAAGGATGTTTCAAGACGAAACATTTCTCGTAATATCAACCTCATAAGCGATTATAACGCCTATCATTTAGGGTTAATTATGTTATCTCACTTAATAACTTTATGGATAACATTAACGCAAGATTATATTGTGGCCACTTTAGATTAAACTTATTTATGTTAGACAATGAAATTTAGACTAGAACCGATAAGAGGTGAAATTTCAACTGTATATTAAATTAGTTGTCAAGTCCGATGTAAAACTACCTTTTTTGTATCGGGGGGGAAATCTTCGAAAGATACCCTGCCTACTGGGGGAAAACAGGGTTATGTGGGATTTGACCCACTAAAACCCCCTCGGTGGCCAGCCTCGAGTGCAATCTCCGAGGAACGCACCGGAACCCTCAGCACTTTACTACCCGAAATATAAAACTACCTAACATTTTTTAAGAATGTTTGTGAAATGTTGAACATTACCATAGAATGTATACTCTTACTTAATACTACTGGCCTGTAATTTTGTTACTGCGGAATAAAAAAAAGAAAAAAAAGTAGTCTAAGTACTGGTGCAATATTTTAAGCTTCAAGAAAAGAGCATACATCTTCTTTAAAGCCGACAACGCATCTGCGGTTCATCTTATGGTGTGTCCTTGGGTGTCGGAACAAAAAGTTTTAGGCGATCCCCAGCTTGTTTGACCCTTTTTCCTATATAAAGTAATGCTACCTTCCATTAAAAGTCCCGTTAAAATCGGTCCAGCCGTTTCAGAGATTACTTCTAACAAAAGTATATTTGCGGACAGAGCGATAAAAATTGTTTTTGCACAGATAATGTTCGCGAAATGTTTACAATTTTATTAATGTATATAGATGGAGACGAATAGAAAAAGTTAATTATAAATTACAGCGCCATCTAGCGATTTTGTTATGTCAATGAAATACATAGAGTATGTAGAATTTAATATTCAGCACTAGTAATTCAAAGTGTGTAGACAACCAACCCATATTGGTAGCGTAGTTGACTAAGACGTAGTCACTCCTAACTAAGGATAGGCACCAGCTGCTTTCGTCGCAATCGTAAAATAAAAAAAAAACATGTAAAACATATACAATAGTTTTTTACATCACCCTTTATATTTTCGTGTTGAATGAAAATGTAAACAGTATTTCGGTAACAATCACTAAACATAGAAGCGAATGTTAGCACATAATCAAGCTTAATAAAGTCTTATTTAAGGTGTGCACAAAATATACATTTTGAAATTGAATTCATAGAGTCAAAGTCCGTTATATGAGATTCTTGCTTTAATAGCCTCGGGACACGTCAGTGCAATTTTGTGTACATATGTATGTACTATATATAACAGTCAAAGAATTTAATTCACTAACCATTTAGGAACGAATATCGTCCAACAAACTATCACAATAAGAGCTGTAGTAACACGTATTCATGTTGCTATGACAGGTTTCCTATCTGTGAGCTTCGAACTACATTTTTTAAATGGGTCTGAAATTAACGTCTTTGACTACACCTATATTAAATTCAAGAATATTGTCATTTGGAATATTAAATATGGTTTCACGACGATAGTTACATATGAACAACCATTTATTGACATATGTATCTCTAACAATGTTCTAATTGGTATATCGATGTGTTTCAAACGAACGCCTTAAGTAAATCAACAGATAATACTGTTTTATACATTATTTCATATTAAATGTAATAAAAAATGGCAATTGTGAAACTTTATTTACTGATACGTATAACCAATGCTTTAAACCAATAAAAATGTAGTGATGTGTCTTTCAATTAATGTGTAAAAACCGAGATAGGAATACTCTCTGTTAACCCTCAGTTCCCTATACTTACGCGCTAAAAGATTGATACGGAAGGTTACAAAATAATTACAACCACGCCAGTTCAGTCGATTTAGAAAGGGTTAATCGAATGATTCAAAATAAATTAAATTAGTAAAAGGGATTGATTGAAACTGTTAAACTTGAAAGGTTAACTAAACAGTTATTGATGCCTTATTTAATGCCATTTTTAAGTTTAACGCAAGGTTTTTAGTTCAACCACATGGGGTTTGGTCAATTACGCTATAATTTTTGTTTACCTATCGAAATTTTTAAAAGACTGACTGTTGTGACTTCTTCCGCGTGGAGTTAAAAAAAAACTTAATTAGTAGCTTATCTGTGCTTCCAGATTATGTTCTACATATATGCCAAATTTCAGGGAGATCCGTTTAGCATTTCTGGAGATTACAGACATACAAACACACATACATAAAATCAAAGCTACATGTGCGCAAAGTACATTATGTTCATGAGTGATTCGTGTAAAACTTTAAGAAGTTAAAGCTTTATCAAGAAGCGGAAATCAAATTTTACTCAATTTTTTTGGTAGCAAAATCAAATTTCGTGTTAAATGAGAATTAAAATGTCACCGGCCATTTCATTAAGCCCTCCGGCCATTAGTCATTCTCCGAGGTGAAGATTCGGCAAAAGAAAAATTAATTTGAATTTAATCCAAAGCTACGATGCTCTTTTTAATATGAAAGGGAAATTATCAGCCTTTAAGAAATACCAATTAGTGAAATTATAAAAGTATATAAAAAAACAATTTACATTTTGTAATTCGAAAATAATTTTAACTTTAAACTCTATTTTTTCCTAAAAAAATATATTATTCACTAACGAAATTAATAAAATTTGATAAAGTTTTATCGTAATAATAATAATACAATATTTTACATATATTATTGGAACATGTTTTGATAAAACAGCTGTTTTAGTAAAATATGCAAACAATAATTTTCTAACATCAAGTAAACAAAGTTCTGTATACTTTGCAAATATAAAATTAAAACTAATTAATAAAAGTAATCAAAATTAATTTATTCCCAAAATTTAATTAAGACAGTCAATCGGGAGACCGCAACTTTATAACTTGAATACTGACAGAAATTTTCGGTTATTGAACTTTTAAATTAACCACTTCATAACATACACTTTTAATTTCTTTTCATTTTGTTAAATAAAAATATAACTTTTTTTAATATTACCTATGCTTGTATTTTGTGGGTAAATCTATGCTATGCAGTTTATTAATTTGCAGATGGAGATTTTGTACAAGTGATGGATTTACACTACTTATAACGAAGAAACAATTATTTAAAAAAAAAACTGTCTTTGTGCCGTTCACTCTGACCATGTATCTGTCTGTCTGTATCTCTGTCTTTTACTCGTAACTTAATAGACGAAATTATTTAACTTTAAGAATTTTCATCGAAACCGCTTATTTAGTTTCGGTATTTGTCCCGAGCATATATCACGACACGAGATTATTATAAATTTTTATTTAGCTTCACATGTTCCGATGTTTTTCATCAAATCTTGTGAAAATTGATCCACTTCCCGGTTAATGATTAAGCTGAAATTTTGCATATTTGTGTAAGTCGCGTGACAATGCAATATTTTGATGACATGGTGCTGAGCTAGAAGGTAGCCATAGGAATTTCGCAATAAAATGACTAAACATCTTTTCGATCCGTTTATCGTTTTGACGCATACTTTGTATTTTTTAATATAACACGAGCTTGTTTTAAAAAGGTTTTTCCCCTTGTAATATTTCAAGTATCAAAATATCGAGTTTGTCTTTTTTATAGAATTGAAAGTTTGTTCACATTTTAATATATTAAAAAAAACGTCCTACTTTCCCCCCATGCTTATCGTTTCCTAAGCTTTCGGCGCGTAAGCTTTTACACTAAAGCTAAATTTAAGTGGATCGCAGAACGTTCAGTGCAGAGCTTTTTTTACACAAAAAAGTAAAATGAGCCATCTGATTATAATCTCTGTAAGCGTTTTAACATAGCTTTTTATAAAGCACTTTATAACGCTTTCAGGTAAAGCTGTTTTTCAGTAGAATATAATATGTTAATTAAATTTTTATCTTTACTAAATATTTCTTTCTACTTCATGTGAAAATTCAAATTGGTTCAGTAATTTCAAAGACTATTCAAAACTAAACAAACAAATCTTTTCTCTTTAAAATATTAGTATAGATAATTTATTTAATAATAGCTTTGGCCCGTCAACTCTTACGCGAACAATTAAAAAAAATTTGCTATTCCTATCCTATTTATATCATTAGCCAACTTAAAAAGATTTCTATAATAAAAAGTATGATTCCTCGCGCTTTATATTTCCTTTAAAACGACAAACTTTTTTATTGTATTTTTAAAACGCATAAACCTTCACTGGTCCACAGAATAGCCTAACAAAGTTTATAAGGCCTGTTTTAATACAATCGAACCTGTATAAGCGAGAGTCCAAGGGACCACGACAGTTTTTTCGGTTGTAAGGGTAAATTTCTCGCCCATGGAGGTCCTCCGTCGGGACCAGACAAGTACTCTCGCTTTTATAGGTTTCTCGCTTATCCAGGTTGACCGTATGTGTTTTATACGTCCTTGAGTAGCAGTGGAAGGTCACAGTTATACTCGTATAGTATGTTAAATCTCATAACCTCAGTGGATTACAAACCTAATTAACGAGGTAACTTACAGCAATGTCCACGGACAAAGAGAATACTTGTTAGGGAGAATTAAAACCTCCTTTTAATTTAGGATAATATGTAGTCTCATGTACAGACCTTTGTTAACTAAATTACATGTTTCGTTTGTTATACTGAGATAAATATATTTCATTAGTAGAACGAAATTCCCTATCCTAAATTAAAAAAAAAAACTATCTGAATAACGTTTTAATGCAAAGCGCTATCTAATGGATGCTTTCTAAATCAAAGATGTCGGTTTTAAAATATTTAATTTAAACTAAAGAAACTCTGACTTTACATACAAAACCTCATACATAAAAACGAAAATTCGAGTAATGATAAAGGACAAAATAAGAGAAAATCATTCTAAAATATTTCTTAAAAATACTATGTGGCATTACATAGTTCATTTTTGTTATAAATAAACTCAAAAAAAAAATACCAAGCTAATTGAGAACCTATAACTTTTTAAACTCGATTATAAACTCGACTATGTTTCACAAAACACTTTTCAAACAAGTTGTCGTTCATTAAAAATTATTTAGTCCTTATTATTATATTTGGCTCTTAAAACATTTATAGTAGCTATTACCGATGTCTAAAACTTATCAGGTCATTAAAATGTTTACAAAAGATATTGATAAAAAAAAGTCAAGAGCAAAAACTGACAATAAAGAAGTTAATTTTTTTCTTAAGGCGTTGAATTTCTTCGACACCCGGAAAGGAAAGCTTCCGATTGCGTTATCGCAACAGCCCAGTTAAAAAGTAATTTCAAATACGCATTTCATGATATACTTTTACGATTTTCGTAGTTATGTTAAAAAGGTTACAAAAAAGGAAAGGATCGAGAACAATTGTACCTTGTTTCGTAATTTGAATTTCCATTGTCGAAACACTAATATCAAAACATTTTATAAAAATACTAGTCGTCGGCCACGACTCCATCAGTACAACATTTTATAAAAAAAAAAGTACCCTTTAATACGTCTGCATGTATCAGCTAACATCCAGTTAATGTCCCGTAAAAATCCAGCCGTTCCGGAGATTACCGATTAACAGAGAAAGTATTAAAAAGTTTTTTTTTTTTATGATAAACATCGCAAATACTTTATATCAAATATGAAATTGGTTTTCCAATATTCTTAACAGACATTCCAATTTTATTTATAACTAGCTTTTGCCCGCGACTTCTTCTGAGCAAAAAAAAGTTAAAAGTATCTCATGTGTTACTCGAGTCTATGTTCTATATCTGAGCTAAATTTCAATAATATATGTTGAACCGTTGCGGAGTTATCGAGTAAATATCTATATCAACGTATCCCACGGGAACCGCAACTGTTTCCGGGATCAAAGATAGCCTATTTGTTCTTCCAGTTCTATGCTCTACTTCTATACCCAATTTCATCGTGATCCATCCATCTAAATATTCGCATTTATAATATTAGGTCCTTACATATGAAATTGGCGTTTTTCGTACTGGCCACTTTAATCACGAATTTCTCCTCTTTGGTAAGGAATTCCAAATTCAAATTTGTACAGCTATAGACTCATGTATTTGTGGTTCGATGACCGTCATTCATTTGTTTTTTTTCTTCTGTTTTTTTCTGTTTGCGTCACTCATTTTACAAAATGGAAAACTTAAAATATCGCATTATTTACGAGTACGAGTTCCGCCGTGGCACTAGTGCTGCGGAAACGACTCGAAGGGTGAATGATGTGTATGGCGGTCGTGTTGCAAAAGAAAACACAGTTCGTTTTTGGTTCCAACGTTTTCGTTCTGGAAATTTCGATCTGCAGAACAAGCCCCGTGGACGGCCTGAGACTCAAGTTGATAATGAAGAGTTGAAGGCTATTGTGGAAGCGGATCCATCGCAAACCACGTCCGAGTTAGCTGCAGGCTGCGATGTTAGTGATAAAACTGTTTTAATTCACTTGAAGCAAATTGGGAAGATTAAAAAGCTTGAAAGGTGGGTACCTCACGAATTGACTGAAGCAAACCGGCAAACGCGCGTCGACTGTTGCGTTACATTACTAAACCGGCACAATAATGAAGGTATTTTAAACCGAATCATTACCTGTGATGAAAAATGGGTTCTTTACGATAATCGGAAGCGCTCAGCGCAATGGTTGGATCCTGGCCAGCCAGCCAAATCCTGCCCCAAGCGAAAATTAACCCCAAAAAAGTTACTTGTAAGCGTTTGGTGGACTAGTGCCGGTATTGTTCATTACAGTTTTCTCAAATCTGGCCAGACTATTACGGCTGATGTCTATTGTCAGCAATTGCAAACCATGATGGAAAAGCTAGCGGCTAAACAACCTAGGCTGGTCAATCGCTCCACGCCACTGCTGCTTCACGACAACGCTAGACCACACACTGCGCAACAGACGGCTACTAAATTAGAAGAGCTTCAATTGGAAAGTCTAAGACATCCTCCGTACTCCCCGGACCTTGCTCCAACAGATTACCATTTTTTTCGAAATTTGGATACCTTCTTGCAAGGGAAAAAATTCAACTCCGATGGGGCAGTCCAAATCGCCTTCAAAGATTTTATTGATTCCCGTCCGACTGGTTTTTTTAGTAAAGGGATCAATGAGCTACCTATGAGATGGCAAAAGTGCATAGAAAATAATGGTTCATACTTTGAATAATTAAATATATTATATTAAAAAATATTCGACTTTTTGTTCCTCCCATACAAAACGCCAATTTCATATGTAAGGGCCTAATATTAATAAGACTGAATAGATAAATTATTACTCCTAAGCCCATAGGGTTGTCATAACATTAACGAACAATATATACGAGTAGCATTCTTAAGATGAACACACATAATACAGTAGTTTTTGAATTGATTCTTTAAAAAGAAAACCCTACAAAAAAAGTGTTGATATCAATTAAATAAAATTAAGTTTTGATGATAAATTATAAGTGTTATCATATACAATGAGAATTAAAACGAACGCAACTTCCTTGCCATTAAAACTATTAACTATACCATAAACTTTGGGCAAAAGGCGTCTTGATTTACGTCCAACAATAACACAAACCTAATGACCGTTTACTAACAACCCCATCGTAAATCCCGCTGTGATGTCATCGTTAAGTATAAGGTTTAGTTTTAAATATAGAATATTGTTTTATATTATTAAAAACAGCTATACTGAACTCTACTTGTGTTGCCATTTCAAAATCAAAATAATGTTAAATGTATAAAAAAGAAATAAAGCCGAATATAAAGAAAAAAACTAATATTATAAATGGGAAAGTATAGATGTATGGATGGATGTTTCTTAGGAGGAATCTCCAGAATGGCTTAAAGGATCTCACTATTTGGCATAGATGTAGAACGTAGTCTGTAAGAACACAGACTGCTAATTTTTTTTTATTCCGTGTAGACAGATTCGTGTTCAAAAGTATTACATAATAATTAGGACAAAAATCTTCTCCTACATCTTTAAAATTTCCAAACAATACACAACTATATAAACCAGCTATATAAAAATCAAAGAATCTTGATGAAATTTGAAATGGATTTAGAACATAGGCTACTAATTACGTTTTTGTTTTTAATCCCGCGCGGACAAAGTCGCGGGCGACAACTAGATATATGATAACTTACAAGAAATGTTTTTAAAAGAGATTTAAGTATAGATTGCTACATCATTTTTAATATATATTTAAAATTTAAATAACGTAGATGCTATAAATTCTTCACGAGACTTTTCAAATAACGTTGCTACAAGTTTAAAAAATATCCAGTGACAATGACAAATGTTCTCAGCTAAAGGAATAAAGTTTAACTTTAAAAGAGATAAGAAATCATCTTCTAGAAATATTATAAACTACATATCACCCGCGACTCCGTCACTCATAAACATTCGCATTTATAATATTAGTAAGATTAACTAGTTAATTTTAAACAAGCGCCTATAAATAAAAAATAATTAAAGTCAAATCCGACTGAAGTCGATTAAACCAAAATTATTTTGATATATCAAATAGCACCATTTACTGCACGGTTCTGTAAATAAAATTATTTAAAACTAGCTTTTACCCGCGACTTCGACCGCGCGGAATAAAAAAATTGCATATAAGATAAAAATTATCCTATGTCCTTTTCCTGGTTCTAAGCTACCTGCCCACCAAATATCAGTCAAATCGATTCAGCCGTTCTTGAGTTATAAATAGTGTAACTAACAAGACTTTCTTTTATATATTAGGTCCTTACATATGAAATTGGCGTTTTTCGTACTGGCCACTTTAATCACGAATTTCTCCTCTTTGGTAAGGAATTCCAAATTCAAATTTGTACAGCTATAGACTCATGTATTTGTGGTTCGATGACCGTCATTCATTTGTTTTTTTTTCTTCTGTTTTTTTCTGTTTGCGTCACTCATTTTACAAAATGGAACACTTAAAATATCGCATTATTTACGAGTACGAGTTCCGCCGTGGCACTAGTGCTGCGGAAACGACTCGAAGGGTGAATGATGTGTATGGCGGTCGTGTTGCAAAAGAAAACACAGTTCGTTTTTGGTTCCAACGTTTTCGTTCTGGAAATTTCGATCTGCAGAACAAGCCCCGTGGACGGCCTGAGACTCAAGTTGATAATGAAGAGTTGAAGGCTATTGTGGAAGCGGATCCATCGCAAACCACGTCCGAGTTAGCTGCAGGGTGCGATGTTAGTGATAAAACTGTTTTAATTCACTTGAAGCAAATTGGGAAGATTAAAAAGCTTGAAAGGTGGGTACCTCACGAATTGACTAAAGCAAACCGGCAAACGCGCGTCGACTGTTGCGTTACATTACTAAACCGGCACAATAATGAAGGTATTTTAAACCGAATCATTACCTGTGATGAAAAATGGGTTCTTTACGATAATCGGAAGCGCTCAGCGTAATGGTTGGATCCTGGCCAGCCAGCCAAATCCTGCCCCAAGCGAAAATTAACCCCAAAAAAGTTACTTGTAAGCGTTTGGTGGACTAGTGCCGGTATTGTTCATTACAGTTTTCTCAAATCTGGCCAGACTATTACGGCTGATGTCTATTGTCAGCAATTGCAAACCATGATGGAAAAGCTAGCGGCTAAACAACCTAGGCTGGTCAATCTTTCCACGCCACTGCTGCTTCACGACAACGCTAGACCACACACTGCGCAACAGACGGCTACTAAATTAGAAGAGCTTCAATTGGAAAGTCTAAGACATCCTCCGTACTCCCCGGACCTTGCTCCAACAGATTACCATTTTTTTTTAAATTTGGATAACTTCTTGCAAGGGAAAAAATTCAACTCCGATGGGGCAGTCCAAATCGCCTTCAAAGATTTTATTGATTCCCGTCCGACTGTTTTTTTTTAGTAAAGGGATCAATGAACTACCTATGAGATGGAAAAAGTGCAATGAAAATAATGGTTCATACTTTGATTAATTAAATATATTATATTAAAAAATATTCGACTTTTTGTTCCTCCCATACAAAACGCCAATTTCATATGTAAGGACCTAATATATAGATGTCTCTATTTATTTCAAATCAATACTTTCCATTTTCCTGTTTCCAATCTAAGAGTGCGGAATTAGGTTAACGTAAAATCAGAAAAACTCGCTTTTGTCGTCGTACCGAGAAGATTGATTCACTTTTAATTTTACTGAGAAAGCTACTAATATAAAAGTTCGTCGAATACAAAAAAGAACAGTCTGTTCGTTCAAATCGGAAAATTATAAATAATTTTCAAAGTTCAAACATATTGAAAAATAAAAACTTTGAGGTCTTATTATAAGCTTGTGTGCCGACCACACGTTATTGGGAAAAAGCCAGGCCATCTTTCAAACAATTTATAATCTAAAATATCTATACCTAAAATAATTTTTGAAATATTATACATTAGTATAAAAGTACAAATCTTTAAAGTATTAGTGCACGTATCAATTTTTTATTTATTTATAAGATAGCTTCATATATTTTTGTTCGTCTATATTAACATTATGAAGAGGAAAGATTTGGTTATTTGTTTGTTATAACCAGAACGGTAAACGGATCTCACTGAATTTCTGATATTTTTTTTTCGTCGATGGAGTCGTGGGTAACAACTAGAAGTTTAAATTCTTAGTATTTTAATTTATCTAATTCAATCGCCCTACAAAATAGTAACACATTCTCGCCACAAGATGTCACTACGGACGCCGATGATAAATAATGATTGTTTAGACTTATTCAGAAGCTCGAAAGTAGAAAGAAAAGTTTTATAAAGCCGCAGTTTGAATAATTGATGGAACAAGTTATGAAAGGTTGCGATGCTATCGATCTTAGAGCTTCTCGATTTATTTCCCATTAGGCAGAAAAAACGTCGCCATTAGTATAAAAAATAATGGCTTGCAAATTTAAACATAACTGTTATATGACTATTTGATTTTAATGCACCAGGTTTTTTTCAGAAGAAATGGTAGGGAAAACGTTAACACGACGAAGGAAAACTAATATACCTTTCTATTTATAGACTAACAAGGATATCTGACCCAGTGGACATAATTTAAATTAAATTAATATAGCTTACTAGCGCCCTCTGTCAATGACAATAAAGTGACCATGTTTTGTACAATAGCTGTCATCATCATCATCATCATCATTGTAACTGTCATGTGTATGTGTCATGTTTTTCTTTTATCCCATTTTCTATGCTTTTGTAGGTTTCAAATATTTTCTGACAGAATGAATTGCGATAGTAGCGCCTCTCTCATCCTAGATATTCTTGTTCGACTATAAATTACAACAAAAGTATTCACAGTAAAACAAACGAAGATGAAAATCTATATATATAAAAGAAAGTTGTGTTAGTTACACTATTTATAACTCAAGAACGGCTGAATCGATTTGACTGAAAATTGGTGGGCAGGTAGCTTAGAACCAGGAAACGGACATAGGATAATTTTACCCCGTTTTCTATTTTTTATTCCGCGCGGACGGAGTCGCGGGTAAAAGCTAGTTTTATGATAAAACAAACATGTTTTATTTTATTCCACATAAGTACTGTGTTTTCTACGATTTAATTAAAGTGAGATATCGTTTGTGAGAGTACAAGAAACACTTAAAGTGACCACGATTGACTGAACGCAATGAAAGATACGTAAATAACTAACAACCTCTTTTCTACTCGACAAACAAAGGAAGCCAAGTTTCCCATTAAACCAACGTAATTTCAAGCTGATTGAAATTGAAACTTTTATTTACTTCGATTTATTTTCCACGTGAGAAGCATCTTTCAAGATTCACTTCACTTTACTTGATTTCATAATATTTTTTGGTTAAAATATTGCATATTTATTTATGTATGCAATATATGTAATGACGCCTGGAAAAGGCAAAATGTTCAAATAAATAAATAAATATTTAAATAAATATTTTCACCCGGCTGACTAAATAAGTTTTTAAATTAATTTACCTTTAAATTAACTGTGTTTTTCTACTTCAACTTTATCTAGTTCATGCAAAAAACGGTACAGTATCATCATTTAGTTTTAAACAGTAGCGCATCCTGGGTGTTTCCCGTTACGCCGATTAAATCCATAGAATCAATACCAATGGTAAATGCATCCCTTTGGGCTGATCAGTCAATCGGCCCAATGGGAAAAAATCTCCTTGATTCGATTGATCGGTATTTTGATTGGTCCAACGGGAAAATACCCAAATTCTAGTCTATAAGAGACTCTTTTCTTTTCAGCAAAGGTATAATAAATACATAATACGAAGGAAGTACGGGCTCTTTGTAAGCATTAAGGTTACGACGTGAAGAGGATGTCCGATAATAAATCTTTCTTTTGTTAACATTATACAATAGGTGACGTATTTGCCTGTTATAATATTCAAGGTATAAGCCACGTATAAGGCAATTACACGACGGATTATTTATAACAAACAAATAAAACCTAATGCGACCCTACGTGAGTGGGATAAGGGCATGGAGATGATCGGAAAGCTGACGCTTGACCACGATCCTACCTGTTGTAAAGGTGATTTGGTTGAACGTTTTCACCTATTTTATAGATATAATACGTACAATTTAAAGACACGAAGTATTCACTGTGAAAGTTAAAAAATTATCTTGTTAAAAGTGTTAATATATGCACTATTTTATCGACAAGATCACTTAAAATTTAAACATTGCACAGTGTTATTCATTTTTCTGGTCATTATTTATAATGTCCAAATTGATCGGATTGACTACAACATACTTTAACATAAGAAAGATATTTTATACGTTTAATCTTCCGTCTTTTAAATGTCCTTAAGTCAACTTAAAGAAGTTATAAGTGAGTATTCTTAATTTTGTAGACTAGAGTTTTTAATTGTAGCAAGTTGAATAATACGCCCTCGTTAAGAGTTTAAAGAAGTTTTAAGAAAAGGAAATAAAAGTTCAAAATATTAATATTCTTTTTCTAATTTGTAGACTTTACTTAATATGCTTCTATTTTCTTTAGAAATAATGATAAAATTAAAGACATAGGTAATCAAGTCTGTAAACCAAAGAGGTAGATAGAGATTACAGATTTTACTAAGACTATACTCCCTTTGTGTCAACGTTCTAACAGTTGTAGAAACAGAAGTATTAGCTGCTGCACGAATGTATCGTTCGACAAGTGCAACCACACAGAAAATATACGTCAAGTGAAAGTCCGTGTTATGTTTGATGAGCGTACTACCAGAGACGAGCTCTAGTCCTCTTCCCTCTCTCTCCCTCATCTAATAAAGAAGGAGAAGAGATTTGGTGGGGGAGAGGATGTATAAATAGTAACCTTCGTCAGATAGTAATTTTCGTCTTACAGATTTATCTATGACCATTTCAGTCGTCGTTCATTCGTCTCTTGCTATTTCTTCTACATATGGAAAGTCTGTGACAATCATTTTACAAATATTGGTATCTTCAGACGCTTTTTCATAATACAGTTCCTGTCCTGTATCCGATAGTGATTCTGCTTTTGAAATTTCCATTCGACAATACTCGATGAATACAAATTGTTGTACCTCACAGTATCGGATACACCGCATCTCGTTTCACAAGTCGAGACAAGATAACAAATGTTTTGCTATCTGTACTGAAACCGATGCTGTCAATACTAGTAGTGTACTTGATTTTGATACTCTGTTAGTAGTTTATAGTAGTTAGTTATGTAGTAGTAGTAGTAGTTAGTAGTTCATGAATTATATTATAACTATCGTCAACATAATTCTTATCGCTATGTTTTAAGAAAACTATAAGAATGGTAATATTGCTCTTATAAAAGTTTAGACTATGGATTCTTGTGTATGTATGCAACAGAAACGATTACAAATTTAAAAACGATTAAAATTTTCTTGACACTTGAATCTTCGCTTCAACTACATTCTGGTAATTTTTCTGAAATATTTAAGGTTCGCTTTTATGACAAGTTTTGATAGAGAAATCTCACGTGTTTACGACCGTTGTCGCCTTCAAAGTATTAAATTCCCGGACAAGAATTTTTGTAAAATTTTCCTCCCTATTTTTTAAAATCAATTTTTAATAAATTTCATCTCTATTCCGTAGACTTTAAAGTTTAAAATTATTCACACCGATTTAGTAGATTGAAAATACCGCTAAGCAAGCCTTCGATGTTCAAGAATTTAGTACTATCAAGTTTTGGCTTTAATCGCGCTATCATTTTAAGCCTAGCAGAAGGTTTGGCTTGTGTAACTTAAATCAAAAATTCCAAGATTTATTACAAAGAATAAGATTTGTTATTAATAAAATAGTACGGTAGTTTTTGTAATTTTTTGGTTTGTAATGGTTTACCATTAAAAAGGTATCTTTACTTTCGTTTGTTGTTTTCTGTTTTTAGGATTTCATTTCTCGTCAAAGTATATCTTTTCTTTTCATTAATCATTGCCCGTCATAAAACGGGAGGGATCAAAATTAATTTTTACCGTATCCAATATCGGACTCCCTTTTTTATGTAAATGAGAGTCAAGGAAAGTAAAATGTTTTACATTAGACGACACGAAAAATAATAAACCAAATATTTACGAATTTGTTTATTTCAAGTTTCATTATTTTTTAATGAAATGCAATTTTAAAAAAACAAGTCCGTCAAAAGGGTTTTGTACAAAGAAATACATTTAATACGTCGAGGCTAGTTACTTTTTATGTAAAGATGCTTTTTGGCTTACATCTATAAAATTAAGAATGCTTTTCTCCTCTTTTTATAGTAATTTAATTCCAACTATAGATAATGCATAGATTAAAAAACCCTTAATGTGTCTGTTAAAGTAGTATGTAAACATCTAATAACATCCTATATGTAAATACTTTTATACAGCTCAAGAAGTGCTCACGCTGAAGGTATATAAAATGCTTAATAAAGAATAGCATGTGAAACTTAGTAATAGACCTAAACAGTTTGTAGTAAGAAACTTTGCAACAAGCAAGTATCCGTGTATTCGCAGCTGCCTTCTTTATTTACTGCTTGTTATTCAAATGAAACAATTTTACAAGCGTTAATGTTGGCTTAATAAGTTACATGTTTGTAAAAGATAAATTAAACTGTTGTTTACTTAATAACGTGATTTTTATTTGATAAAATACTAGCTGTCGCCCGCGACTCCGTCCGCGCGCAGTTAAAAAATGGGGGGGGGGTATGAAAAATAGATGTTGGGCGATTCTCAGACCTACTGAATATGCTCACAAAAATTCATGAGAATCGGTCAAGCCGTTTCGGAGGAGTACGGGAACGAAAACTGTGACACGAGAATTTTATATATTAGATTTTTCTCGCATTAGAAAAATAGGCGCCTGTGAAATATTAATAGCAAAATGTGCATATTGAAATTCAGCTAAATAAAAAGTCATGTTTATTCTTAACTAGCTTTTACCCGCGACTCCGTCCGCGCGGAATAAAAAATAGAAAACGGGGTAAAAATTATCCTATGTCCTTTTCCTGGTTCTAAGCTACCTGCCCACCAATTTTCAGTCAAATCGATTCAGCCGTTCTTGAGTTATAAATAGTGTAACTAACACGACTTTCTTTTATATATATATATAGATAACTGCTAAAATAAAAAAATAAATGTGACCTAAATTAATAACTAAAATAGAAGAAAAAATATGATGGGCAAAAATAACAATCCTTTACCATAAAGGCAACTCGGTCATTATACATTATTCATAATACTAACCTAAATAAGTATTAAAAGCAAATATTTCAAATTATTTGAATTTACCTAGAAGCCTAAAATTCGGTCTCATAACCCAAAACATAATGGGCTACCTTTGTTAGCATAGAATTTGCCTAGAAATAAATTATTAAATCCGAAACCGTAAATCTGTTATTGGGCGCTATTTACGTAAAGACTTTAATATTACTCAAATACGAACAAACGAACCTTATAACTTCTCAAACTCGACAATATTAAGGTTAATTGGTTAATCGTGTTTGCAAATACGGTCACAGACTATTAAATTTTGTATAAGTCGACTTTTTATCTAGTTTTAGAAGTAATTTAGAGGAAGCAACTGTATTAGTACTAGAGACCAGTAGGAATGGTATCAATAACGACGACCTGATTTGTTCCACTTAATCGTACCATTCGTCTAATGTCGTATGTAGCGCGCTCTATGCATGTTGATCATTTAGAATTTTTAATTTTATAGGATACAAAAGTGTCAGCGTATCCGATGCATAAAAAAAATAATGGATATGTTACTAGACTTATTAGTAAAACAAGAATAATTAATGTGAATGTACATGGAACGAGATGAAATCTTTAGGATTCGCTCATCAAACTATTTATATGTAAAAATCTATAGACGTTTTAACTGATTGCTTACGTTGTTAATATTAAAAATATCAATTTACTTTAAATGCACTAACCATTGTATGTATGTATATACATTTAAGAAAAATAATCTTTCTAATGTTATAAATGCGAATATTTAGATGGAAGAATGGATGGATGGATGTTTGTTTGAGGTTATCTCCGGAACGACTCAACGGATCTTGATGAAATTTGGCACAGATGTATAACATAGTCTAGAAGAACACATAGCAACTTATCACTTTAAATACCGCGGGGACGGAGTCATAGGCGACAACCAGTTTTAAACATATGCAAGTATCAAGATACTTATATCGTAGTAGAAATTTGTGAAATATACTCTGTACCGTACAGCAGAAATCGCAAGAGGTTGCCGTCTGGATAGAATGTTGTGGAAACGTACTGATAAAACTACCTGATACTTAATTTCTAAGCTCAGAAGTATATAATATTATACCTATGATTGAGTCAACCGTATTGAAAGGAGTCCTAAATCTTAGTTTAATATACTAGAGTAAAATTTTGGACTTAATATAAATTCATAAACTTGTAATCGACGAAGATTAGGCACACCTCGTCCGCTTCTTTAGGGCTCAATTACATCGAAATGATTTTGCATTCTCTACCATGCCAAGTCCAATACATGTAAGTGTTCACCCCATTATTGACAAGCCACACTGTCATATCTGAAATAAACATTATGTAAGAATGAAAATTCATTTGGTTATTTGAATTACTGTTCTAACACTATCAGCCGCACTTACAGATTGATAGATTTTGTAATTACTAACGATAACTTTTAGTGTAGATTTAGTTGCAGAAACACCCACTAAGCATCACACTTTAGTAGTTTAACCAAGAAAATAAAACAATGCTTTACACCGAAATATTGTGAATGCAAGAATGTGTATGAATAAGAAATGTATTTCGTTCATTCCTTTTTCACAAAAATCGTGACTGCAAAATGTCCTATACGTCTTCACGCTCACTTAAATATGAACGCATCTGCCGCGTATGAATAAACAAAATTAAACGTACGATACACCACTGCACACCGGACATGTGGCTTCTATCGTAACTTAGATGTGGTGGGTCCCGTGTGAACGACTTCCTGAATAAAAAAAAAATTTTTGTTTCAATTTCTTAAACATACTCATGTCCTTTGTTTGTATGTAATCAGGACACTGTTCACTTACTCCGTTGTCTAGAAAAAGTATCTATATCCAAAGACGAAATTGTCTCCCTTATATCAATGCAATCGTAATAAAAATAGATATAAAGAATAGAGACAAACACAAGATTCACTTCTGCTTCGCTTCTACGCTTTAATGTCATCATTTTTTTATACATTGCCAAAAGAAACTGATTAGTAAAAGGCTTATGTCATACGTCATCGCTTACAGTGGCACCCTACCTACATATTTCAGAATAGTGGGTGAAATAAAAAAGTACAATGTACGTGTTACTTTATTCAAATGTCCAACGGTAGAGAACTTTTCCAAACTGTAATGGTTTCGCCCGGAAATTTGTAAAAACGTGTGCGGAGTTCAATTTTTTGCACACTCTGGTAACATTGTTGTAAAACTGTTTACGAATTGCTTTTGTAACCATGTTATAATGACAAATTCAGATTGAAAGTGAAATTTCACTTGTATTCAAACACAAGCTGTCGCCCGCGACACCGTCCGCGCGGACTTAAAAAATCGTAATAAGTAGCCTATATGGTCTTCCAGCCTATGTTCTACATCTGTGCCAAATTTCATCAAGATCCGTTGACTCGTTCCGGAGATACCTTCAAACATACAACCATCCATCCATTCATCTAAACATTCGCATTTATAATATTAGCAAGAAGTATGATTATTTGTGTTTGATATTTCAAAAAAATGAGAGATAAGAATCTAAATTTCTAGGTTACACCAAGAAAAGAAAACAACTTTTGCTTCTTTTAATACATTTTAATTGCAAAATACTTTTAATTAAAAAAACAACTAACTTAAATTATAACTTACATTAACTAAGTAATATCACATATCATCAGCGACATTATGTCATTTCGTTACAAAACATTTTCTTCAAATGTATAACTTCATTTAATTTGACAATTCGCAATTTATTTTGTAATTTCATTGGTAAATCGAATTGAAATACATGTAAATTCATTGATTTGGCTAGAATTTCAAAATACCTCTTACTAGTAAAGATTTCCATACTATAAAAAAACTTTGAAAATTATAATCCAAAACACGGATTACTTCAGAGCTTGAAATAAGCACGTTCAACTAAGAATCTTCATCTATACTTAATTGTTAATTTCAAATGTTCATACAAATTTTGTTATATAAATACTAAGTATTACAATCATTTTTCGCTTTGCAAACTATTCTTGATAGACCATAAGAACCTGCTTATCGGTCGTATTTCAAATCTATCCTACATAGAAATAAAATTATTAAAGATTTAGGTTCTTCCGATTAATAATGACGTGAGAAAGAAGTCACGTGAAAGGCATTGTTTAATAAGGTTAATAAATATAAGTACTGCCCAATAAATATTAATGATACATTATAAATAAACTAGCGCATAATATATATTGGATTGAATCTGAAGTTTGTAAGTACAAAATAATCTTATCTATGTTAATACCAATGATTTCGTTTTACGAAATGTAATCTTAAAAATAAATACAATGAATTTGAATATCTAAGTATCAATAACTAATTTTAATAACCAAACAAAAGATAGAACTACTAATGCACTCATAGAATCTAAACAAGATGAAGATGAAGTACTGTTATTGTTCATTAATACGACAGGCCACCAATGATTGATAGAAATATATTGACTATCTGTCTTTGGTTTTTCTGTTGCTTCCATACTATGATCTGGGATGTAATTACCGCATTGAGGAAAACCAGGTGGTACAGGAACCATATCTTTATGTTCACCAACTTTAAATACCAAAGCCATACCAATTTCAACATGAAACTCTATGTGACAATGGAACAACCAATATCCAGGGTTGTCGGCTTTGAATCTAATAACTGTGTAACCCCCATCTGGTACAGTTACAGTATCCTTTAGTGGAGCATTCTTCAAATTTCTTTTTAACAACCCTGCCTCATCAAATGCTTTGATTTCTTCTATCGTTGTATCATTAGCTAGACGTCTCATTCCTACTACTCTAAAATTGTGTCCGTGTAAATGAAAAGGATGGTTTGCATCAAAAGTTACACCTTCATCGACTATGATAATTTCAACTACGGCATTTTTCTTGACTGATAAGACGTGTGAACATTCACAATATCCTTCTTTGCAATCCTCACTGATGCTTGACATGTTGCAGAAGTTGTCTGGCGAGGGTCTGTCGAGAAGAAGTGGGCTGGCTGGCATCTTCATACTGATGTGGTTGAGTTGAGGTGTATATAAACGATTGTCCTTATGAGGAACTAAAACAAAAACATTTTATTAGTAACTACGAAAGATAATTTCAACAATGCGAAAGATGGATCACTTTAAAATATATACACAACAAATTCGTTCTAAATCAATTTTGATGCCAATTTGTCTTATAAAAGGACTACTTTGCGACTTCTATGAGGACCTACCAATTTAGAAACTATGGTACTATTAAAATTTCAACTCACCTTGGTAATAACCATAGTAAGGCGATCTATGGAAATGCGAATTATTCTTGGCATAGAAATCATAAGCGACATAGAACTGATAATCGGCGATTTCTTTCAGACTGTCGTCGTAACCCTGGAGCGACCTCATTTCGGCGACGCTTATCGTTTCATTTTCCTCTTCGCCTTTGTTCAGTGCGTTTAATTGCTGGAAACAATGAATTACTGTTGGATCATACGATCATAATAATAGCTATAAAAATCAAATTCAAGGTTAATATTTTGAGATTGTTTCAATAGACAACAGACTACAGATACTACTAAAACAAGAAATAGAATCGCCAACGCTAAAGCTCATTAACTAAACATTCAGGCATAGATTACAGATCTACATTTGTCGCATCATTCATTCATTTCAATGAGTTCGATCAAGTGAATGAATGATAATAATAAATGTTCATACTTTACTCAGGGTCGTTGTTAAAAAATAATCTAGGCAAAGAAATCTTACCAGTCCTTCATTGTGCAATTCTTCCCATGTAGGATCTCCTTCTGGTTCAACGTCCGGCGCTCCTTCGTAATGCAATACTGCTACTTGCTTAGCTTTCGTAAACCTGCAAAAAAAATCATTGAATTTATCATCTAGGAAATTCTCCGAAAATTTTAGTTAGATCTTTGTTTCACTTGACATATACCTAATTTATGAGTAAAGAATTGTTATGGTATTTAGAAAAATATTTTGTTTGTTTTATACTACTAGCTGTCGCCAGCCACTCCGTCCGCGCGGAATCAGAAAAAAAAACTTAATTAGTAACCTATGTATTCTAAATCTATACCAAATTTGGTCGAAGTCCGTCCTTCAAACAAACGTCCATCTTAACATTCACATTTATAATATTAGTATGATTTAAGTTAAAGGGCATTCGTCCATCCGGTAATGCCGACTACAAATGCTTTCTCTCCATTAAAAGTTTCTCGTATAAAAAAGTCTGGTTAACAAGTTCACCTTTCATCGCAATCCATGAGGCCTCTGAATCGTATCCAATAGTTATTAACATCTTGGTTGGCATCGAGAACGAAGTCATATCGTTCACCGGCATAAGTTACCAGAGATGTGGCTAAAAAATTAAATAACAAATTTAAACAATATTAAGGATTATTCAATCAATTAAGATAATATTTTACTTTTGAATTTCTTTGTAACATAGCAGAGTTCCATGCAACAGTTTTAAATCATTACATGTATGTCCGTATGTAATCGTTTAGTTTGTTATATAAAAAATCCAGATCAACCCCATCTATTGGAGTGAATGAAGATCAATAAAAGAATATAGAGGTGGTAAAGAATGACAGATCCACTGAAGTCTATGTTGATCACTATCAAGTGACAAGAGCTTAAAATGTGTTGTTTACAACCAACCAACAATAAAATGTTTTATTACACATGTTTATTGTTGATGTATTTTTAGAAATTATTTTGAATAAATCAGCTATGATTATTTAGTTTTTATTATTGTATTTAATTTTAATATGTGAAGGTAGGGTTGAAGACAGGCAGACAAAACTTAAGCCAAAACTTTAAGGTTTATGAAACCTTAAAGTGTAAAAATGTTAAAGGGATAAGACCTGGGAGATGATGATGTAATCGGTGGGTTTCTTTTTATTAAGCTAATCAATACAAAACATTAACCATACCTTTCAGTCAAGGAAGCGCTTAAAGTTCTTCTGTTATAAAAAACATTTTCCAACTTACCCGTTATTGGCTCCAGTTCATAACCATCTGACGCAATTACTGTTATATTGTGGTCGTCAACTGATAACTCGATGGGACAGTTGAGAAATTCAGCATTAATCACACGGAAACGATATTTATAGCCCTGAAAGAAAACAATATAATTATAACACTACCCATAACTAAATTTCTGGAGACTGTTACAAAAATCAAAGCGGAACTTGGCATCACATTATAAAAGCTCCCGATTTCACGCCATCTTTGACCAATCTTACTGTCATGTTTAGAGTCTTAAATTGGTCACTAATAATTTTAATTACTTGATTGAGTTGAAGGTAAAAAAATTGACAGAAAGAATCAACTAATTCTCTAATATTTTACTACCCACCTTATCAACGTTGAAAGTAGCAGCTTTCATATATTTAGGTTCGGCGGTTTCATTAAATACCCTAAAGCGACCGACGCCGTTAATCAATAAAGTAGGAGGCTTGTTGTCACCGATAGAGTGATGATGGTCGACGAACATAGATACTGATAACTCGTGAATCCAGTCAGTTACAATCATTACATGCTCTGACCTGAAACAAATTATTTTTTATTACAATAGAACCGAAGCATAGGTATTAAGGGATTAATGTCGAATTTCGAATTTCAGTACATTTGATCCTCTTAGATACGTGGGAAGTCAACCAACCTGCACTGGACCAGCTTTGTAGACTACCTACCTCAGTAGGTATATGTATAAGCTGACTACGACAATAATGGTACATAATTTGTTTAATTTTAGAATGATGGTGAGGAGTTTTGTCTAACTAATTTCTAATATATCAGTAAACTTGTTTTTGACGATGTCGCAGCACTTTTCAGTTTAACTAATATGGCTTTTATCTAAGGATTTTAAATAAATATTTGTACCTACTATATAATTAATATCAATTTCGAATAGCAAAAGTCTTTTTTATTTATAAAAGGCATTAAATTCAGTTTTCAATCTACATAAAGTTCTTTAACATAGAGAAGAGGTATTAAATCGTTAATGTTATACAAATACTTAAATAAATTATTCAGGACATAACCAACTACTAATTCGAACATTAATCTAAATTAGTTCTCAGATAAATGAGTTCAGACGACCTAAATTGTCATATTTGGTTATCTATCACCATTAAACTATAGTTATGAGGCCTTGTAACAAAAAACTAAAAGGCAACTTCCTAATTACTTTCCTCCTATTATTTAAGGTAAAACCCATTATTTTTAGTAATTTAGATAAATTAGATTACCTAAGGGCTTAATAACTAGAATACCGAGCAAATTAAAACAAAAAACGATGGAACAAAGTCGCAATTATTACAATCGTTTAACAGTATTTAATTGAAGCCAGTTTATGTAAATGCCGATGTAGGGTTGTAAATCTCTTCCACATTACGTATTTTCATAATTTTTGAAAAATTTTTTTTTTGACCACAAATTAGAAATAAACTAAATCATCTGATGTCACTTAAACAACGACCAATGCCTATATATATTGCACATACGTTACAAACTTACTTATCATAGTCATAAAGCTGACCATGAGGATCCAGAGTCCTGGGTTTTCTAATAATCAGTGCTCCAGCCGCGCCATCTGCTCTCTGCATACCGGAATGTGAGTGCCAGAAATGTGTGCCGGCGTGCGTTGCTGTAAACTTATACCTAAAACATAGGTAAAAAATCCATGTATTGTCTGATAAATTTAAGAACATTATTCTTTTTATCATAAGGTGGCAAACGAGCAAGCGGTCACCATTTTTCTTATCCTTTCCTATTCTATACCGTGAAGCACTTCTTTTCTCTTTATTATAAAAAGATCTATATCTATTTTTCTAATTTGGAATTCTCTAAAATTAATGAGAATTTCAGGGTGTTTGTGATATCAAAATTAATAATACCTGAATGTTGATTCCGGTAATATAGGACACTGCGTCACGTATGGAGTTCCATCCATGTATGGAGTTCCTCTTTGATGCTGCCCATGCCAATGTACTGTTGTGCTCTCAGTCATCAAATCATTTTCCACATCAACTACAATGATATCATTGTGACAAACCTAGAAATAACAAATATCATAAAAACATCAAACAATACAAAACTCACGCTCGTTAACTAAAGAGGAAGAGATTACAGACTTCCATTTGGTGCGGCTCTAATACCAGACGGTATAAGTCCGTCTAAAACTATCCAGTCAAACACTACCAATCACTTTCACGGCAAATGATCAAATTGTAATTATTCATTTACCTCTATAGCAGGACCAGGCATTTTTCTATTAATAACATTTAATGCTCTCCTCATACCGTCTGCTGGTATACAATCAATCCTATTACAATCTGTTAAATTGTACGGACAGTCATAACAAGCTTTACTCATTGTGTGATACCATTCTAGATTGAAATGGTAATGGCAAATCATAGGTTCATCTCCTTCTACACATTCTCTTTGACATGGATGATCTTCATTTATCAATTCACCTGTAACTTCATCATATTTTACGTGAGCTCTGATTTTTGATTTTTTATAACTAGGTGAACGAACAACGTTCTCTTCTGTATTCTTTTTATTTTTTGTGATCTCAGTAACATTTTCTGGTTTCCTTTCATATAGCACATCGTTTATAGAATGATTATAATTAGCTGGAAGTAAAACTCTGGAAGCACTCTCTAGTGTCCTAAAAGGTTGACTACGATTGAAAGCTTTTATATTATTTTCATCGTTTATTTCCACGTCTTCTATATTACTATCACTTTCTCGTTTTCTCGTATCTTCTAAGTCACTTGTTATGGATTGATCTTCCAAATTTTCGAATGTACCTTCACTGCTGTACTCTGTAGTTAATGTAGATATATCATCGGATATTGGAAATCTCAGGATTTCTTTCGTATCTGCAACAAATAAATTTTGGCTTATTAAAACACGATTATTTTGGCCTAGCTTACATTCAGTGCAGATTACGATACTTGATTTTTTAATGTCTATCATATTTCATCAGATATAAGCCGACGTGCACTTCTATTTTTTGAGTTTTGAACTTTGTTAGTTTTCCAAGCATATGAATGTATTTGAATGAATGAAATTTTCAGCTTAATAAATTCCATTCATCATCATCATCATCATCAGCTCACTATACGTCCCCACCGAGGGGCTCGGAGCCTACCCCAAGTTAGGGGTGACTAGGCCATAGTCAACCACGCTGGCCAAGTGCGGGTTGGTTGACTTCACACATATCATTGAATTTCTTCTCAGATATGTGCAGGTTGCATCACGATGTTTTCCTTCACCGTAAGAACGTCGGATAAATGAAATAAATTCCATTGTGACCGCCTAAATCCCTTTATACGTATAGCCTATTTGATTATACGTTCTGAATATCACAGTCAGTTTTTTTTTTTCAATTAACAAATGAAGAGATATTAACTAACGTATTACATATTTCGTTTGTTTTTGTTTATATGTAGCGTAGTTGATAATGTATAATGCATGTAGCGGATAGGAGCGTGGCAAAGCAATTGTACGTCCAACTACGAGTATCAAGGCTTCGAGTTGCTCAACTTAATCGCATCATTCGTCTTATACCTTGTGTACTGCGATTTCCATATCTTGATACTTTTACTTCAAAATTCATTTACAAACAAGTATATATGTAAAAGTTATAGTAAATAAAATTTTGCAGAAACTTTATATTAAATTAAATTATGTTTTTAATTTTTTATGTGCACTGCTTACCTACACGCCTTAACTTTTATTGTGTCTCATATTGTTATCTCTTAAATTATCTTTGAAAAGACAGAGACAACAATGGTAACCGCAATCGACCGCATTAGTTGGATATGCCTCCATGTAAAGGTGCATTTGTTTCCTATTCACATATACTTTATTTCTAAAATTGGGTCGCAAAGTATCAATTTTACCAAGTCGTGCGTGCATTTCAACTATCTATGTAGTATAAGATATCCGCTCAAATCCGCAAGTTATACGGTCTATGGGATGGAGCATTATTGTGTTGATAAGACGCTTTTATCTTGAATTCCTTTTATTGAAAAGGCGGATTAACGCAGCATCAAAGAAGGACATACAATGACTCATAAATAACTGCGACTTAAGGCTTATATTTCGTCCTAAAAAAGTAATTAAGTACTTCTTTATATTTCAAGGATAAACAATGCGATATTAAAAATACGCTTTTGTGGATTTCTTACATACATTTTCTATAGGAAAAAAAATTGGAGTGTCTGTAAAAAAATGAAATACATTTCGTGAACATGATGTATTTGCATTGCTTTTATCGAATAACCAACATATAAGATTTTAGTATCGCTGTATGTTTGTCCCCAAATCCACGTTTGTTCCAGCTAATCTCCGTAAAAATGTATTATTGGAAGGCAGCTTATGTCTGCGAGAGTAACTTAGGGTATTTTTTTAATTCTCTGCTGACCAAGCCGCGGGTAATCACTAGTTATTCAATCTTATTCATTTTTTTAAATGATAGTATAGCTAATGATAGACTGCAATAAACATGTATACCGCTGCACTGACAGTCCTCATTGTAAATTTAGTATGAAAAATCAATACAAATGAAAATTTAAGTAATCGCTGAGTTTGAGTGCGGAAGGAAGTCAAATAGTATTTCAAAACCTATTAACGACTCAGATTAAACAAAGAAACTGACTTACGACTACTAATTTTTGCGTAAAAAAGATCTCTTTCTATTATACTATAAAATAATATTGAAAGAAACATTTCAATAGGCTTGGTAAGGAAACAATGAAATAAAACGTTCACTCACGAGAATATAAAAGTACGTTAGAAAAACGATACTCACAAGCAACAGAAAGACTCACGAGCAAGATGCAAACTGCGTAATGTCTATGCATCATTGTAAATCTGAAACAAAACAAATATAACATGAAAATAGAAAAATTAAAAATAAACCTTAAGTAATATTTCCTTAAGAAGAAATAAAATCTTCTTTCAAGAATACGTTAAGTAAGAAATCATTGTTATTTAAAAAAAAACATATAATTTATTTTTAAAAATTAACTCATTTAGAATCTGTATTCTTTTACGATAATATCGCGAGTTTTTACTGCCGAAACACCTGTACATGCGAAACATATTGTTTTTCTGTTTTGTTTTTAAAGAGTGAGAGGGATAACAATAATATGATTTTATTCATGTTGTACACCCTCAGTTATAGGCCCGTTTAGGACATACGAATTAACAATTCAACAACTTAAACAGGCAAGCAAAAATAGCTTTTGGGTTAAAGCTTAAAATTAAAACATTTTTTTGTTATAATCACGTATTAAGCTTATCTTAAAAAATTCTTGCTCTAAAATTTATGTCTGCAGAAAATGCAGTCGGTGAATACAGGCGAAGGAGGTAACACGAGAAAATAGAATAAATCTTTAATGAAAATGTTAGGAGACGGCGCGATAGAGGGCACTTGAGTGCACTTACGGAGACAACTCGCTTATTGTGTCTATTACGTCCTTTGTTGTAATGTAAAGAATAAAATAATTTTAAACGAAAAAAGACAATTAAATTTGAATTTAATTCAGAGATTCTAAAACTTTTTTTACGTAATTACCTTTCAAAAGTTTTCTGTGAACCTCCTGCTGCTAAGTATCTTTTTGAACTTGTGAACTCTCAATTTAATTTTCTGCCATTGTACATACCCTTTGGGGTACCTACAAAATCGACCTAGACGATTTTGGGATCCCAGGGAACCACTTGGACCACTTAGGAATTATTTATCTAAATCAACGTAATTTACAGTGGTAGAACCCATAGTAGTAATAGATAAATAAAACTGGCCAGTATTAAAACAACATTTGGATTTGTGGTAAAAAAAAGAACCGTTGAAAATCTCTTCTATGATTAAAACACGTTAAAACAATTAAAAATGCCTTTTTTTTAAGAAGCGTAAAAGTATTCGTAAAAAACATAATATCTGATCGCCTAAAACAACATACCGCTTTGATAGGATCACCTCATATATGAAAGCTTTAGTGAACCACATATATCTCGTATGTGTTCGTACATAAAACGGAACCGTAAACACGTTTTTAAAACAAACATTTTTCTGTCTGACACAGTCTGACACGACTTTAGAGAAATGTACGTGGGGATTTAAGGTATTTGCGTGTTTACGTGAGTTGCTACGTTGTGATTGCGCAGTATTATGTATTCAAAAAATAAATAAATCTATATATATTAAAGAAACTTGTGTTAGTTACACTATTTATAACTCAAGAACGGCTGAATCGATTTGACTGAAAATTGGTGGGCAGGTAGCTTAGAACCAGGAATAGGACATAGGATAATTTTTACCCCGTTTTCTTTTTTTTTTTATTCTGCGCGGACAGAGTCGCGGGAAAAAGCTAGTCTTATATATATAAAGGAAAGCCGTGTTAGTTACACTATTTATAACTCAAGATCGGTCGAACTGATTTAGCTGAAAATTAATGGGGAGGTAGCTTAGAACTAGGAGACGGACATAGGAACTTTTTTAACTTGTGTGCATTTTTTTATACTGCGCGGACGGAATCGCGGGTAAAAGCTAGTTTAAAATAAATGTTTTGTAAGGATTATGTCTTGTTAGTTTAATTAAAAAGTCCCCTTAGTATGGATTACTCAAGCCATGTACACTTACAACATGTTAATATATACCTCTAAGGACAAATTAACTCGAACAGCTTTAAGCAGTCGGTATATGTAACAAAGGCAATATACAGCCTATGTTACTCATCGATAATGTGGAATTCTAATGGTGAAAGAATTTTTAAAATCTGTCCAGTAGTTTTTAAGTTTATTCCTTACAAACATAGAAGAATAAAAATGTTTTTTCTCTTTACTAGTAAGTGTAGATAACGCGTTGAGATTATTTGTATAGGAAAATGGGCATGCATATATATCGCCATATATTATCACCAAAACAGTCCTTATTCTGTTTTCTTACATTCCAAAATTATAATTATAATAATTACATGTTAATATTTTTTAAATACACGCAGATAGCAAGCAAAGATTTTCACAGTTATCACTAACCTAACGCAATCTGGTGGCAAAAAAACGTAATAAATGCTAAGCAAGTCAAGGCAATGAATATGTTCAGTTTGCACGGAACCAGTACATGATCGAATAATGTTGTTACCCTAAATCTAACAGGTTTACGACTCACGCTCAAAATCCACCCGACTCAAAACACGTTTATGGCCACGTGACAATATTAGTATTAAAGAATAAAAATGATAAAATAACGAAGCATAAAAAAGTAATAGTCAATTAGTTTAATGAGATCCTTCTGCCATAATCTCATCATGTTTATTTCCATTGAATAGGCTCCGAAACTACTGAACTAGTTTGAAAAATTTCTCTCACTGTTGGCTACACTATTCCCGGATTACATGGGTTGGATTTTTTTAATTCCACGCAGACGTTTCAATTCAGAGTTTCATATAAAGTCCTTCAGAAATAATAGTGATCAGTGGCCATAATTGTTGTTATATTCAAGGATGTAAGATTAACTTAGACGCTATTAACTTAAAGTTAATATCAAGTAAAAGGTGTAAACATCATAAACAATAACTATTTAAAGCACGAACCTTTTATTGTATTAAACAATTTATTTATACAGGTAAACAATTTGTCATACGTGTATGTAATTTGTAAACAATTATTTTGTGGGTTTAGTATCGAACCCATGATCCGGTAGTAACAATGGACTCTAATCACTAAGCTATGACGTATTTTCAATTTAAATCAAGTATCGCGATGTGCAAACGAGATGTATAGAAGAAAAACAAACCGGTCACATGATTGAGATGCGCCTGACGTAACGTTCCGTTGAATGACCTCTGGAGTTATTCTGATAAATTAATACGATTTAGCTATGGCAATTTTTTGAATCAATATATTAATTGATTTTTGATTTTTTAATTTTATTAAAAGGTTACGTATTTACTAAAATTAATAAATAAATATATTTATTTTTCTATTTGACAGATAGGCAATGTTTAGTTATATTAAAATTGTAAATTAGTTTAATTTCAACAATATTTTGTTGTGACATTTATGCTCGATGGTGTGTTCAGATTTTAACGAAGATGTCGAGCATAGAGCGAAGTGGAAGAAACTGATTAGGAAAGCCGACCCCACCACAATGTGGGAAACGAGATAGGCAGAGAGAGATGTGTTCAGATTTTGTATTACTTATTGTTGTTTTGTACAAATGATTCGGGAGGGGGAAACTCATAGGCATATAAAAAATATTTTCAACAGCCCACCAATATCGCAACAAAATCGCTTCACTATCGCTAACAGTATCTAAAATACTACAACGGCATTGGTTGTAAATCATAACGACAAACTTGAATCCGTGTCAATGACAACGCATAGTCATGCCTCGCATTTTTACCAAATGTAATTGTTTATATACAATGCAAACTTAGTTTGTATTTTTTTGTTTTTAAAGGCACGAAGTATAATTTAAAAAAAAAAACTTGAGAGGTGTCAAGGGACACCCGGATGGAACGAAGTTCCTTTCTATTAATTAGTGAAGGAATCAATGTTTATTCTATGAATAAAAAACTTACGTCTTCACAAGAAGTACATTTTATTTCTATGAATTTTCGTTATATATTGTCACGTCGTTGCCATGGTGAAGTAGCGCTCATTCGTCGTTAACATACTTACTATAGCAAAATGTGTCGTGACAACTTTTCGTAAGAATTTTTTCCGTCTAGCCCCCTTTCACAACGCGCCATAAGGAACTTCGTTCCAATATATAAATTACTGATGTAATGAGTAATTGCCGCATGTCACAAGGAGGACTTTTAATATGTATATCTATGTAGAGAGAGTCCTAGAAACAGATGTGCGAGTTGGAAGTTGACGTGATGAAGAGAATGACGATTGAAATTGAGAAAGATACCTTTATCTGGAAAACCTAGGATCGAAACCCAGATGATGAAACATGTCAATGTTAGACCAGCAGGCAGACCGACGGCACCCGGTGGGTATAAGTAAAACTAAACAATGACACCTCACTAGCGCTACTCTGTCAATATCAAAAAGTGTCACAAGATCCTTGTTCACTATTTTGTATTTTTTTAATAGTATAAAAGTAGGTTTTATATATTTTGTGACAGTACAAACAGCGATAGCAGCGCCCTTGACACCGGCCATATTATAAGATTGGCATCTATGTACATCAGAACGCAGCTCAGCAACAGAAGTATATAACTAAGCTATGTATTAACACAGATATTACAATACTATACTAGACATACCCGAGGAGGTAACAAGCAATCATTTTACTTCAGTGTATAGTACGCAGGTTATCTCTGTGTCGTAAGAATTGGGGGCTTGTAACACTCACTCGTCCTTGCTTTCTAACGCAGCTTAGAGAAAGGTGCTATGTGCAGTGTTCTGTGCAATGCTCTTTGGTTGATACCAAAATGATAATGTTTTTGGATTATTTACTTGATCTATAAATTGCATTAGTGCAATGTATGACTAATCTTAGTCTTACATCTTAGTCTTACATCTTAGTCTTACATCTAAATTGAAATCGTTATGGAAATTAATGTATTCAAAAAACATATTTTAAAGTATATTTTTCGTTTTAAATGGAAATAAATTAGCAAATACCGCATACGTATTCCTTCCAAAATGTCGTATTCGTAAAAACTTTTTCACAGCGTTTACCTGTAAAAAGGGTCTCTCGAAAAAGGTTGAATGGAAATTACATTAAAAACATAATGAGATCAACAATTTTCCTCCACGATTATGTCGAAACTTCAACCTTCATTAAGGGTGACCTTGTAAATGAGAATGCAAGGCACGGCTTTTGATCACATTAGTCATAGTTTTTTTCCTATATACATATATATTCAAAATACAACAGTAGTCATTGAAACAAAGGTTTAAATTGGATCCTTTATAGTGTCCGTTTGCGAAGGTCATGTAATTGTTATTAACGCTGGTTTCAACTCGAATCTCACTTTGTTTTCAAATTAAAATATTACGTTTTTTTCTTGTCCACCCGATCCCATCTGATGAGTGGCGATGAGTTCGAAAGATTTATTCTAGTTTAATAAATACCTATTTAGAATAAAACATAATAAACGTTTATTGCCACACAAAAGAAAATTATGAACTAATATTAAAACAAAAAGCTCAAAAACGTTGCAAAAGGTGGCCAGCTCAGCTGATACAGGGACTAAACTTAATATGAGACGTACGGTAACTAAACTTAATAACAAAAAAAAAGAAAAATATAATTTTAAACACTGTATGTGCCAAAGTTAATAAACTTTCTACCTGTAAAGCAGCCAGGTTTGTAAGTGGACGGAAACACTATGCCAGACATAAGTGATATTCTAGTTTCGAGACCATATTAGAATATCAGGTGTGAAACAAACAAACGGGATTTTGCAATAATTACGCAAGTATATTATAAGTTAAGTAAGATATTAAAATCATGAATAAGAGAAAAAGTCGTTTCTTACAGTAGTAGAAATTCATGAAAGATACCAGTCACTGTAAACATAAACAAACTCGTGGTTTCCATTGCCGAGATAATATTGCTGTCTCAGTTTTTTTTTTTCACAGGGAATGAAAGAGACATGACTATTTTATATGAATTTCTCGTCAGTAAAAACCCATTGAATTTCCTGCATTATTCTATTGAATGTTAGTAAATAATTTTATCACAATGATGCTACTCTATTAAATTCTATTATCTCATACTATGACGTCATTGTTCATGGTTAATTATTGATAAAGTATTAGCATAATGTTTTATTGTTACGATACTATAAATATGTTGAAGAGGAACTATCTGTATAATGTGACCTTTGCTAGACGTGACTAAATGATGGGAGTAGAAACCTTGTAGAAAATTGTAGCTTAAAATGAGGTTATGATAAATTGAAAAATGCATGCTTCGGTGATTCGTGTAAATATCATCATCATCAGTTCTCACTATACGCCCCCACAGAGGGGCTCGGAGCCTACCCCGAGTTAGGGGTGACTAGGCCATATTCAACCACGCTGGCCCAGTGCCGGTTGGTTGACTTCATATATCATTGAATTTCTTCTCAGATATGTGCAGGTTGTACCACCGTAAGAACGTCGGATAAATGTACTTATGTAAATCGAAAATCGAAAAACACATTGGTACATGACGGGATTCGAACCCAGGACCAGCAGATTGCAAGTCAAGTGCTTAACCCCTGAGCCACCGACGCCGTGTAAATATATTCTTTTAAAAATATTCATGAAGAAGAAGCTTATTTATATTATGACAGTGACAGAGATAATAATCAAAAATTAAAACACACGAGACAAGAGTAAAACAGGAGCCGTACAATGATTTTATGGCACTTTTACAATATTGACTTAAGGATGCCTTTTACCCACCAGGTCAGATTAGTCTCTCGCACTATAGATAGCGACTTGTCAGAAGTGCCATGTGTTCAAAACATGAAACTCATCGCACACGTGATATCTACCTCGCTTTCTGATTTATTCGTCAATATTTCTTTTATTAAACATTATACTGAGATGTACTCCAAGATTTTATTGAATTGTTCGAATTTTAATTTTAATAAGTTAAACATAATGTAACCAAATTCTATAAATTAGTGTCAATGATATATTTAAAACACGTGATAAGCTTTTAAAATGGCGCGAGGATTTTTAAATAATATCAATGATGTTGTAACATATTTAATTAGCATTTCTTAAATAAAATTATTCCAAAAAGTATTACGAAACTATATTGGAATTGAATATGATCATTGAAATTCCTCTGGTAGTTTTTTTATTTTTATTATAAGTACGAAGGAAGGTATAATAAGAAAAACAGAACTGAGCTCAGTTTTTCCTTCTTTTCTGTTTCGTAAAAGAAGCAGAATCGTATCAAAAATGTCTGTCAAGTAAACAGAACAGTAAAAATTATAGAAAAATATTGTACTACTAGGGAATCTGGCGGTATTCCAGCTAAAAAGCAACAGTCGTTTATAAGTTTTGTAAGCATTGAAACTACTATGCGAAAATATTAACCAATGTAAACTTTTTAAATGGTCACTGGTATACGAATAATTTTTAATACTGTAACGTCGTTTGCTTGAATCACTGCTAGCTAATTGGTTATTTTGTAGGAAGGGGCGGAGTTTGTCTCGTTGTAAGGAGCAAGACATTTTTGTAAGTGGAACACCGCGAAGGGCCCTGACTGTACACTTTCAATTCATTTCTTAATTATCATATTTTCATATACATCAAACTATTGGTCACCATAACAGTTGTTGTTTGCAATGACAAGTTTTACGTTTGATCCGACCGACAAGGCTATCTGATCCGGTAGGCATAAGTCAAACTAAATGACAGCTTACTAGCACCCGGTCAAAACCAAGAATGTTACAAGATCCTCTTTGTATTGCAGCTGTCATGTAAATTTTTTCTTTTGTGTATTTTTCTATGTCTATCTAGGTTTCATATTCTTACATCTTACAGAATCAACCGCTATAGTAGCGTCTCTCACCGATTCATAGATATCATAGATCCTTGTTTTTCTATAATTGATAATTGCATTGCAACGATCAAATATAACGTTTCACCGATGGGTAGGAAATAAATGTCCTTGACTGTACATTCACTTCTTTACAATTCAACAACAGCCCGTGACAGATGTTACTGATTTAGCCCTTGAAATTGTCAAGTGAATGGTCGATTAAAGTGATATAAAGAGACAAGAGCGGCGAAGCATTACAAATAAGGCGTTATTGCATAATATCGTTTTTTTTTAAATTATGTGACGATTTGCAGGTTTTATTATTTAAACCTTTTACAAGCTGATATGGTATTGTTTTTCGCATGATTTTATAATTTTAATTTATAGTTAAATTCAATAGAAATAAGAAATTAAAACTAACATATCTAAACAATTTTATCTTTATAAGACTGTAATCACAGATTTATTTAAAATGTATCTCTGTATCGGCTTCTGTATGGGCTGATTGATTCTAAATTAACAACTTGTTGTGTAATATTTATTAAAAAGTAGCGACAACTAGTCGCCCGCAACTTCGTCGGCGCAAAAAAAATTGCCTATGATATGTTCGCATTCTTTAGGTACCTTCAGTCAAAGCTTTATCAAAATCGAGACAGCCCTTTTAGAAATTATTACCGTGGACTGGCAGACAAAGAGACGGACAGTTTAAAAAAAATCTTCATTATAGGCAACGCAAATATAACATACTAGCTTTTACCCGCGACTCCGTCCGCGCGGAATAAAAAAATGCACACAGGATAAAAGAAAAGTTCCTATGTCCGTGTCCTAGTTCTAAGCTACCTCCCCATCAATTTTCAGCTAAATAAGTTCGACCGAGCTTGAGTTATAAATAGTGTAACTAACACGACTTTCTTTTATTAACTCTAATTTTATTAATTGTAGGGATGATATGGCAATTATTATTTTGTTTTATCTTTACTCTTTTATAGATTGTAACCCCTATAGGCAGCTGTAACAAGCTAATGTTTTGCAGATGCGATGCCCATTAGAGTGGAAATAACTATAAACTGGGTAATACCTCGCATCGCGTTTAAACTTTTTTAAATGAATAGATCACAAGATTAATTATGCCAATGACCGCGTAATGTTATAACAATTAAGAGTTCGTAAACTAATTATACTGGCACGTGTCTTGATGAAGGAAATCTTTAACTATTTCCTATTATAGTGCGTTCATTAGTTATAATCACGTGTTACGCTTTTGCACAATATATAATATGACGAAACTTTTGTGATAAATATGTAAATTAATTGCTAAATCAGAATTCATTAAAAAAACACGTTTTATCTTCAGTTAGATGTTTTTTTGCCAGGTAACTAAGTATCAATGTATTAATATGAAAAGTGAAAACTATGTCCCCTTTTAACGTTAATTTCTCGAAGAGATGAACGTTAATTTATTACAATACCTGGTTTACATTGTACCAGTACAGTAGGACAGCAGCAGTCAAGATCAGCGCTGGCATACAATTGGTATAATGCAAACTCTAACTGACGCAAATGAACCGAAACTGTCCATGCCAGACCAGTGCTACTGTCCTGTACTGGCATAATGTAAACTAAGTATTAAAGTCAATGTGGAGAAGAAGTACAGAAATAGCTTTAGAAGTATTTGAATGATTTTTTATCAAAAATAAAAAATAAACCTTTTATTATTTATTATGCTCTAACTTCGATCAATGGATGACCACTTATTCAAATAATAATTTAATTATTGGAATTATTTAAGAGTATAAATAGAAAACATATTAAATGCGTAAACTATAAAAGAGCTTATTGCCCGTGACTCCGTCCGCGCGGAATTAAAAATCCTAATAAGTAGTCCATGTCTTCTTTCAGAATATGTTCTACATCCGTGCCAAATTCCATCAAGATCCGATGAGCCGCTCCGGAGATACCTTCAAACAAACATCCATCCATCCATCCATCCATCTAAACTTTCTCATTTATAATATTTGTAAGCTTAAAACAATATTTTATTACAACACTAATATCTATTCCTAGTGAAATATAGTCGAAATATAAAAAAATACAATTTCATATAATACATTTTATATAAATTGTATTTAATTAACATTTTTATTCATGTAATTTTTTTTTCGATCTTAAGTACTTAAAAGTGTTTGCGGTAGATACCATTATGTCCATATTTCGCGCGGCTATAAACTTGCTTGAACATGTGAGTCCGGTACTTTGGATTGCCCCACAGGTTTCCCCGGACCATCCTCTATGAAAGTATACCTTCGTTTTCCGCATTTCATTTTTTTATTTATCGTTGTCGAAAGCGAACCGAAACGAATTCAGTGTATAGTTTAGTTGCTAGACGTATATAGCGTATATAGATATTTGTATCTAGCTATCTTCTTATGTCGGTTCCGGTTAACTTTCGCTGCTTTTTGGTGAGCGGTTCGTAATTTAACATAACAACTAATCAATCAAAAACACAGCAAATAATAGTATGATATTTTGCGGAAGAACAAAAAATCTCACCGGATCAGTTACCCCCTTTATGTTACATAAAGTTACCGCTGAAAGACAACCCTTTAAAGCCGACAAAAATGTCCCTAATATTGACAAGCACAAGTTGATTGGTATAAAAAAAACAATATCTTTGAGTACTGATCTGACGTAAGAATAATATCTTTAGGTCACTCGCATCTCGCATGGGATTGCCGTGTTTTTCCCCGCACAAGTCTAAAAATACATTCCCACTTAGTAACACAATTACGATTGTATATATTATTAGTGTAATCTTGTATTAATCTTATTACATTATTGCGCTTACATTAACAATGAGATGAGAGGTCAAGGTGACATGCAACTTAGAGTTAGGCAACGCTAACTTAACATCAGGGCTGTCAACATTAAATTTTAATGTTTTTATTTACTTATATTTATATTTTATACACTTTAAATAAACTTAATTTTTTTTAAAAATGTGTCTATAAAATTAAGTTTATTTTACTACAAAACCAATTTTTTATATTAATACTTTTTTTAATGTGTAAATTTTTAAATACGAATTTTTTTTATTAGAGAGCTTCTTTTTAAATAATCAGTTTTATAAAAATAGTATAATTGAAGAGTTATTTTTAATTGGATTTCTAGATTCTTTTATCGCAAATATAAAAAAATGTATATCCACTATACATTAATTAATTTTAAAACATATATTACGTTTAATTTAATGAAAAATTACTAAAAAATCCTGATCAATCTTTTATAAACCTTTATAAATAAAAACTTTATAAACTAGAATTTAAAACTGTAAGATTTGTCCAGACACCATTCTAAAATTATTAGTATTGGAATAGTAAATAAAATATAACTAGGAAACTAGCTTAAGGTTTTAATTATTTATTTATAATTTAATCACGATTATTTATTTATTTATTACTATTTGTAATTGAAAATAATTTATTGATATCTAATAATTTTAATTTTAAAAATTTTACAATAATTTAAGTTTACCTTTAAATGTACAATATTAAATTTTGCCAGCCCTACTACTAACTTAACGTATGTTAGAGTACTCGGGGCAATTTCGAGTAGTAAATATTATACCAAAGAGGTCACATGATTGAGCAAGAGTTAAGTTATTTTGTAATCGTATAGTCATACTTTAATTTATTTAAAAGAATACTTTAATTAAAATTTCCTAAAATATAATTCCCACCAACGGGCTTGAACCTACCCTAAATTAGGGATGGTTAGGTCTTAATTAAAAAAAAAGGTCTTAATTAACACAGGGCCGATGAGTGATTGACTTTTGCGGACCTTTTATAATTCTGCTACTAACATCTTTATAAGGGTGGCTTGGTATAACAGAGAATCAAATCTCAAAGATGTCAATCATCGTACGTCATCATTTTAATACTCGTCAATTAATTCATTAATAAACTCAAATTAAGAATTGAATGTTTGTGTAGTAATAATTTAATTTATTTAATTTTTTTGTAGTAATATTACATATATATGTATATAATAATTATTCTTGTAATAATAATAGTACTAACTAAAGTTATTTTTTTTTTTGGAAAATTTGTTATTTCATATAATAAAATAAATTAAATAGAAAAATATTAAATTAAATTAAAATAAATATAAATCTAAAAACATGTTAAAAATAAAGAATTGATAATCACTTACCAAATTAAATAAAATCCAAAATAAAAATAAAATCACAGCCTTTAAATAACAACAATAAAATATCACAGGTAGGCTAATGTTAAAAAATTACATTAGAAAACTAACTAAATAATTAAAAATGATTTCAAATTTCGAACACACGCGGAATATTATTAATAATCCGCTCGTGTGTTAACGATGCTGGTTGATGGTTTACTGAATGACCACCGGTGTACTATCACTTACGACGCATCTTAGCGACCTTGCCGCACGCTGTTGCGGATATTCGGATATCGAAGCCGATGAGAGAGACGGTTAGTTTTGTCGCAAAATATGCAAAACCTGCATATAAGAAATAACACGAAAGCTACAGCAGTAAAGAAAGCAGTCGAAAAGCTTGTCACACTTTTTTGACATCGACAGGACAGTAATGAGCAGTCATAATTTAGTTTGACTTATGACCACTCTGACTCGGTAGCATCCTTTTCAGTCTATAGTTGTGTCAGAAAATATATAAAACCTACATAAGCACAGAAAATTACACAAAAGACAAAAGATGATAAAAAAGTTACAGTACGATAAAATTACATGATATTGTAATTTAATATTAATTTAGTACTTATGCCTACCGGGTCAGATAAGTTTGTCGCACTATAAGTATTACGATAAATCGATATGTCACGAAACAATTCATTATCAATAAACAATGTCAACGAGTCGTGAAACAAAATCGATTACATGAATATCGATATTGTTAAGAAAATTGCAGCATTCAAAGTACAGCATGTTTGCATTTTGCAAAATGACAAGCAAAATCAATCTTATCAAATTACAATAAAAATCAGCAAGTATCAAGTAGGTTTGAAAAAAATAATAATTGTACAATACATAAACTATTTCCATAAATTATATAACATTACAATTGCGTCAAGTTTTAAGAAATGAAATCTCTTTATTTATAAACACTCAACTTACCTTATCTTTATCAATTAATTACTTATAAATTATAATAACAATTGAGCCCTCTTCAAATAGGGAAATCAGATTGTGACTTAAACTGTTCTTCGCAAGCAATATTCGATATCTTTCCATACTTGTATACTTAAAAATGTTATATTATCTAGATAAAATTTAAAAGTATAGGTACTTTTAAATTTTTTCTAATATTTAATTTAAGACCATTGTTGCAATTGAATTGAACTAACAGTACGAACATATTTCTCAACAATTTATCACCGCGAAGATCGGGTACAATATTGTGCAAGCTTGAACTCGTCTCGCATACGAGTTCGCTACTTCACCAACTCATAGATACAGTACTAGCCATACTTCTTGGTGGCTTACAATATTTATTGTAGAAGGTTACAAGCGAATCCCTTTTCCAGCAAAATCACTTCCCCTTCTCATTCTTTTCTGGTACACACATACATCAGACAAAACGCAGGAATACATCCAATTTACGCCTGTCTTCTGTATACTCGTGGTATTGTACCGATCCAGTGAACCATTCTTGCAGGAGTGAGAGAGTGAGTGCTGTTGTGGACTCGACCACTTTTAATTTCACATGAAACTCAAAACATAGCTTTAGGTATTTCCTTAGTATAGTAAAAACATGAGCCGCCATAAAATTTGAATCTTATAATACATTTTGCGGCTTCTAACACGTTCTTGTGAAACAAAACGGTATATTTACTGTCATTGAGATGTTATATTTGCTTCCGGGGATTTTATTTAATGACTAATACACCTGTGGTAATGTCAATATATTTCTCATACTTGTGCGAATCGCAGAAGACGATTACAGAACAAAGTTCAAATCTTCACAACGCACCATTGGAAGTAGAAGTACTACAGTATGCAGGATTACGCAATAAACCCACAAGAACACTTTAAGAAGTTGTTTAGCTAATCTTTGAGTGGATAAACAATTGAAAAGCGCCTTCACGGACAAAGATCAGACAAGCCTTGAGATGGGATTTTAATAACTACTCAAAGTCAAAGTGAACTTCTCTACAGAAAAGAAGATATTATCATCCCATAATAGCGACTTGTTGTAGAAAAGACGAATAATACGGTATTCTACATAACTTAATTGTTAATAGTAACAGAACTACAATCTACGTCACGTACAAAAAAGTAATAAGGTTTGTTTACTTTACGAGACGATTCCTTTAATTTGAAACAAGATGATAATAATGAAAAAGTATAAACATTAACTCAATTTGGCCAAAAGCCTTGGAGCCAATGCCGTGCGAAATGAGATAAAAATAACAAAGAAAAAGACAGTGTCGCTATTATCGCAACACTCCTAAAATTTAAATTATTCTGTTATCGTAATAAATCCCTGCAATTCTGTTACATCGCATAAATTCCCTCAAAACGTGATAAGTGGTTGCGAATATTTTAAAGATGGAAGTACATTGTATCTTGGTTTATCTTTATGGCTCTTCGTTTTACTGCTATAGACTTAAAACTCATCGTAAAACTTAGAACTCTTTAGTGCCAACATAAATAAATACCTGCAAAAGATTAATAAATAATAATGTCCATATTGTTTAAAATACATTGCTAAAGTTATATAATACTGAATTGTAATGACTCTAACATTTATCTGTGCCATCCCTCTTTTTTTCTTTGACAAAATAGAGACAGCAATATGTTACAAGTCTCTGTAGTGCAAATTAAAATTTGCTACCAAAACTGATCGAAGTCTCAAAGACAACTAAGTATGAAGCTCATCTGGAGAATTAACACCTAAGTGTGCGTTTCCATTGCACAAATACTAATACGAAAAAAATATCTATTATCGGATTTATGAAAATAAGTATAATGATAACTAGTATTTGTTTAAACTCACAAAATAAAATACCGTCTTAAAGGAGAATAAAACTTAAAGTGAAAATAGTGCTCGAATTTAATATAAATCCCTAAAATAATAAGATAGTTAGGTAAGATTTTCTAAATATTAATCTGCATTAATTAAGGCGAGACTAAATTTGCGATATCCTGTCTGACTTGTTTAGAAAGCAGATATGTATTCTGTTGATATCACTCACAAAGATTAATCTTACTAATATTATGAATGCGAATGTTTGGATGTATGGATGGATGTTTGTTAGAAGGTATCTCCAGAACGGTTGCATGAATTTCGTGGAAATTTGGCATAAATGTAGAACATAATCTGGAAGAACACATACGCAAATTAAGTTATATTTCTTTCGCGCGGGTTGAGTCGTGGGCGACAGCTAGTATCATATAAAATGTATCTTTAACTGGCCTTTCATATGATCAATACACGTTTGTAACAGTAATTACACAGAACAATTTTAATCTACATTTTGCTGGAATTGTAGTTATAAGATTTCTAAATCGCACGATAATACAGGACTATAAATAATATTCTAATACATGTTTAGGTACCTATTTAATGTTGAAAAGTGGTTTCATAATCTCTCTGATCTACAGTAATAATTCAATTACAAATACAGTGGACCTATCACGAATATTTGGGACAATCGCTTTCGTAATGTCAATGACAAAATTTGAATTATTTGTCTCTAGCCAGGCGTAAAGTACGCCAAAAGTCTCGTATTATTTTTGACATAATTGACGATGACGATACGAAGTCACTTGTCGCAAATATTCGTGATAGGTCCACTGAAATACAACTGTAACAAAGACATTGTTACGAATTCGAGAACATGTCATTAAGAATTCGGAAACGGATAAGTAAATTAAAGTTAATTAATTTCAATGAAATTAGAAACATTGATAAATAATAAAGGTCGCAACAAAATAAATAATTAGTTTCCACAGGCGAGACTATTGTAAAAAAACCTATTTCCCTCTCTCTCATTTTCCTTCAAATAATTGTGATAACAATATGTTTTTGTAAATGTTTTTCTGCAATGTAAACAGGGTAACAGCTCATCATTTCGACCGTGAATATAATCAATAATACGGAATTTAGCAATGACATTATCTATGTTTTTTAACGGATCTTCGGTCATGGCTACTTTATTACGTGTTTATATTTACTAGTCATCGTTTCTTAATCACATTCATCATTATTCTGAAATATCAGCACAGAAAATCTCTAACCATCATATCTGAATTACGAGTAACTCCCTTCTTACGCATATCCTCTTTCACACAATCCATCCATACTTTCTTCCTTCCTCTACCTTTGTATCTATCACATTTACTAACCAAGGGGGCTTTACTCCCTTCTTACGCATATCCACTTCCACACAATCCATTCATACTTGCTTTGGCCTTCATCTATCTTTGTTACTATCACATTATCTAACCAGGGGGCTAGACACATTAACATTCGAAGCAAAGTCGCTAATCGAAAAGTCAAAAATGTATAGAAGTGTCAATAACTTTGGATATGTCACGTATTTTTCGTATAAATTTTGACATATTTTGTCGATTCTACTGGCGATAGCTATAATCGAATATTACATGGTCTATCGCAAGTTTTTTCGCTGTGCTTCATTCGAGTCAGTCACCCTTGACCACCAAATTACGCACCGTGGAAGCATACCTTCAGATTATTTAATCTTGATAATATTATAAATGCGAAAGTTTAGTCACCCCTAACTCGGGGTAGGCTACGAGACCCTCGGTGAGGACATATAGTGAGCTGATGATGATGAAAATTTAAATGGATGGATGGATGGTGACTCGACGGATCTGGATAAAATTTACACATATGTAGAACATAGTCTGGAAGAACACATAAACCACTTACTAAGTTTTTATAATAACTTGCATACCAGCGGTAGATAATAATAAAAAATGAAAAGAATTGCTCACTGCTCGGGGACTTTTTCTGTAAGTAAACAGTTATAATGAGACAAAGAGAACGGGTTTCATTTCCCACATCGGAAAACACGTAAAAATGTGGTAATATTAGAGCTCGGGGGTTTTTCTCTACAGATGTCAGCACGTTGATGATGACCATACGATACTTTCGAAATACATAATGATGACTTGTGGCGGCATACAAAGCCTATTTTAAATTAGTATAACTGTTCCATAGTGTAAATTACTCATATAAAATCTACTAAGGGACTATTAGATAGACTGCATCGAAAGATTTGTAACCGATAAATTACACTGACGTGAAACTTTTGTTAATAAGTGCTGTCTCTGATTTTACACAATATGAATATGACACCAAGTTTACATACAAGTATTGTGACAGTGGAAACTCGCAATAAGTGTGGTAAGTATGATGGAATTGCGCGACATATTACAAGGTCGGCTTTAAGTGAACGGTGAAGTTCACGGATAAAGTAAGCTTACATCCTGCATGCAAATTGAAGCACGTATCATTTATTAAAAAAAAAAACAATGTTATTCAACTATTGAAATTCCAATTAAATTCCGGCTTTATGTAATTCTTGATTAACTGTGTTACAGTCGGATTGTGAATTAGTTGATTTATAATTTCACTAGCCGTATTAAATTTGTAGGAAAATTATGAAATCAACTTATTTTATAACATCCCATAACACGAAACACAACAAACCCATTTTTCTTTGATAAAATCTTTTTAAGATGTCAATTGACTTTGTAAAGAGCGTAAGAGATTAATTCTTTGTTTTTATCCCGCTCATTCCCTTTGAAAAAAACAGGGATGGTATTATGTTTTTATACATGTGTTTCAACAGTGAAAACTCACTTTAATAATGCTCTCGTACCGCTAAAGTTAGCATTCTAGAATCAATTGATGTCGATAAGTCGACGTTGGAAAGCTGGCTTGCGAAATAAGCTGCTTCGATTTGCTAACTTTAATCTCTTTGTGAATTTAAATTGTCATATGGGCTTACAATGAACGAATTTTTACTTCATTTAATTCTATTTAAAGCGGCATAGTATCACGTCTTATGTGTAATAATATTAAGTAACCAGCTTGTTAGTAGGAAACTTATGGCCTTACCATAAAAAACTAAGACAATGTTTCAAATACATGTTATCTTAAACATACGTTACCTTTTGATAGCGTGACTCTAGCGCCCGGCGGGGATTTTTGTAAAATCATGGTTATTAAAAATTATAATGCGTAGTCTTGCGAAATGCGATCTTTACCAATAAATAATGAAGTACTTATACCGAAAGCATTGTGGTTATATACATTTATGGTGAAACATATAACCACGTTTACGTCAATAATGGCAATCAGCGGCGGTCAAAGGGTTAAAACAAGAGTTTAACTAAAGTGTCTGATAGTATTTTTAACAAAGATTTAAAGTTAAACCGCAATTGTGGGACTGATGTGTAAAATTATTTTTGCTTTAAACAGCCTTATTATTATTTAAGCTTAATATTATTGTTTATTAAGTCCTAAAGGGCTAAAAGTCATAAGCGAGGTGACTAACCGCAATCAATTAACGGTCTTTGAGATCAATCTGAAAATTATTTTAATTACTTTTTATGAAACAGAGTACAAAAATGGTTATTGACACTATATGTTTTTCGATTGCTATTTCGATCTTTAGATAGGTTAAATTTGAAAAAAAAAACCGTGAATAGGCAAACATATTAAGAGATAGAATATTGAATTCGCTGTAAAACAATGAAACAAAGCTATTGTATCCTTGACATTTAACTGCCGTGAGATTCATAAAACACATCTTTACAATATTTCTATATAAAATAACTAGCTGTCGCCGGCGACTCCATCCGCGCGGGATAAAAAAAAAACATTATAAATGTCTGAACATAGTCTGGATATGTTCTACATCTATGCCAAATTTCATCAAGATCTGTTGAGCTGTTCCGGAGATACCTACAAACAAAAATCCATTCATCCATCCATCTAAATATTCGCATTTATAATATTAGTAAGAAGTAAGAGGTAAGATAAGGTATAACAGTCTACTTTTTCAAAGAAAATGTAACGGATCACAATATGTTTTATACAAGTGTGTTTACTGTAGAAATACGCCCTTATAAATATTTTACAAGATTATGCCATAATTTCAATCAATCTTGAATGTTAATTGAATCGTCAATGACAGCAACGAACGAAGCTTACTTAAGCATTGTATTTATTAAAGCAATCGGTAAAACCGAATTAAAAAACGAAGTAATCGGGTAATTCCGTTCCAAGATCAACCGCGAGACAATATGTCGCAAGAGTAATAAAAAACTTTATTAATCTGCAAGGAATTTCCAAATGAGGGCAAAACATAAACATCAAAATAACCGTTGCTATGTGATAAAAAAATTATATTAAACAAAATTTATGACCTTCAAGAGTCGGCCACGACCTTTCCTGAAGCTTCGCATGCTACTTCAGCATCCCAACTTCTGGACGACTCACGTCCACTAACTTACTATGTTCTGTAAAATGTTTTACAATAGTTGAATGCGACAGGATGCGAACCCACGACCACTTGATAGAAAATCCACAACCATTAGGCTATTGGCGCTTCAAAAAAGTATAACAGTACTTGAAAGAATGTGACTTAAATTAATTATTACTTCGATTTCCATCTTAAGTAATATGATTTTTAAATCAATACATAGAAATGGCCAAGTGCTTTTTACGATTGTTAATTACACTTAAAGGCTGTCTCTGAGAGGGAATATTTAATACCTAATAATGACAGTAATATACGATTTAAGCTTAACATTAATAGTAAAAACTGGCATATGCCCGCAACTTCGTCTTGCTCAGAATAAAAAAAAAAAGTTAAAAGTATTCCACGTTACTCAGGACTATGTTCTAAATCTATGCCAAATTTCAATAAGACGTTGAATCGTTACGAAATCGAGTAAATATGTAAATCCAATCCATAAATACCAAATTTCATCAAGATCCATGCAGCCGTTCTAGAGATACCTTCTAACCAACATCCATCCATACATCCAAACATTCGCATTTATAATATTAGTAGGAAATTTTGCAGTCGTTCAGTTAAAAGGTTATCTAGAAAAGTTTAACGCTTCGTTAGACATTACTGACACTAAGACTAGCTTTAAATGGAAGAAAAGGTCTTAGGAAAAACAACGTCTCTTCTTACTTAAACAGATGTAAAAGGCAAAAAGCAAAGTATAACAAAAAGAAAAAAAAACACTCATAACAACAATGCTCGTGACCTTAACGCGAGTCATTTTTTTTCATTCTCGCTTTTTTCAATACATATTTAGTAAACATTTTAAATGAACGTTTATTATAATAAAAAAAAATGTACTAGTTAACGAATTATCCATGCAGTTATAAGATATAAATTGGAGTGTACGATTGTAATATAAAAAAAGTCATATTTCCCGCACTTATTACGAAAAACTATTTGAATTTTTATTCTCTGTCAGTCTGTCCGTCTGTCGATGCGCAAGTCTGCGTTTGTTCCGGGTAACTCCGGGTAATCTCGGAAATGGCTGAACCGGTTTTGGCGGGACTTTTAATAAAAATTAGCTTTTTTATTTGTCGAGAGTAACTTTTTCTTAATTCCACGCCGATGTGTCGCGAACAACAGCTAATATTACTGATATTATAAATGCGAATGTTTGGATGGATAGATGGATGGATGGATATTTATTTGAAGGTATCTTCGAAACGGCTCAACTGTTCTTGATGAAATTTGTAACAGATATAGTCTGGAAGAACAGATAGGCTATTTATTATGTTTTTTAATTTCGCGTGTACGGAGTCGCGGACGACAGCTAGTATTACATATATTTAATACAATACTTGTTTATAAAAAAAACCCGACTGTACGACACCTATAATACAAATTCAATGACCCCTCATTCAATTGACAAACATACAATATGACAAGACAACAACATGAAGATTTATCTACTAGCGAAAAAGATTACCCTTCTGCGACAGTCGGATAAAAAGTAACATTGCTCATACATACAAATAAAGAAAAAAAAATTGCAACAATTTAATCTTTTTATTATTGATTCCTATAATATATTTTTAGCACTCCTTTGTTCTAAAATAACTATTCAGGTAAAACCGACGTACGCCTAAACAAAACACTCGAGGAAAAATGACGTCATTAGGATACTCCCACTGACTATTAAGATAAAGAGTTTAGTAGCAAAAACTCGAAAAAGAATCGAATGATCGCTCGTCTTTATTGACTTACCATTTACAAACGGGTATTCCCCTAATGACTTCATTCGGAATCCCTATGAAATCCTAACGATATATCTTAATTTATTATTACTAATGATCAAACCAATTGTTACCTATCTATCATTAGACATGTCATACTTAGTTTTATTAAATGAGTATTAAAGCAGTCCCTAAACGTACAACTATATAGTTTACTAGCTGTCGCCCGCGTCTCCGTCCGCGCGCAGTTAAAAAAAAAACTTAATAGCGGTATGAAAAATAGATGTCAGATTCTCAGACCTACCCAATATGCACACAAAATTTCATGAGAATCGGGCAAGCCGTAACGGAGGAGTTTAAACACAAACACCGCGACACGAGAATTTTATATATTAGATAAAATTGTAATGTTGTATGTAATATCAAAAACTTGTATATCAGATGATGATCGTGGTCAAGTGCTTTATTCATAACTAGCAGTTGCTCGCGATTGCATCCGCGCGGAATTAAAAAAAAAATCTAGTAATAAACATAACCTGTCACACGGAGATAATATAGCTTCCAAATAGTAAAAGAAATTTTCAAATCGATTCAGTAGTTTCGGAGCCTATTCAACGCTAACAAACAATCAAAGCTTTCCTCTTTAAGGGTACGAATAGACCACAACAGAAGTTGCGACATTAATGTCTTTAGTATTTATAATTGTACGGATAAATCAAGAGACACTCGTGTTCACACAAATACATTGATGTATACACTAAACGTGCCGTGTTTGATTAATTCTGCCATTATAATATTAATATAGAAAAAAAAAAAGTTTATTGAATGATATTTTTAAAGTCAAAAGTCTCGGAGGTTCATAGAGTTTTATCACATTCGGAAAGCGCCAAGTATTCCCCAAGTCTATATGTCGATAAGAAAACTATGTACAATCTGTTTACCTGACCTTTACTTTTACGTCATATCATGATACTGAACGGTCGTGAACTTGGCCAGTTTGTAATCTCACTATAGTAAACTAATATATTAAAAGCAAATTGTTAACTAAATGCAAGCTACTCTTCTAAGAAGAGCGTAATTTTTAAAAGATCAATAATAATAATTTTATCTATATATATAAAAGAAATTCGTGTTAGTTACACTATTTATAACTCAAGATCGGTAGAACTGATTTAGCTGAAAATTGATGGGGAGGTAGCTTAGAACTAGGAGACGGACATAGGAACTTTTTTATCTTGGGTGCATTTTTTTTATTCCGCGCGGACGAAGTCGCGGGTAAAAGCTAGTTTTAAATAAAGCATAAAACCACGTCAATATGAGCCCTAAAAAAAACTTTGTCCTCGTATGTAAAAAATATAAACCAAGTAGTATAAAGTAATTATAAAGTAGAACAATACATTTAATCGATATTGTGACATAATTTGTTATTCGAATCCGACCCTGGTACTAAAATAAGATTAAACTTGTATCTTTATTTGATTGCAAACTTGCGTAATTGGAATTTTCGATGTTTTTCTTCATTAATCGAAAACTTATAAAAACGTTAAATAACTACTTTTATTTTTGTTTATTAAAATATTATTCGTGGGAAAAGAGACCTGTTGCCGATAATAAGAGCCGAAAATTTGAGTATTTTGAATTAAAATTACTGTATGTGTCCATTGCCGTATTACCGTCAATTGTAATAAAAATTAAAAGTATATTAAACAGAAGCACGTCAAGTTCCATATATGGAAAGTGAGCTGATATTGTAAAATAAGTGCATTTAATGTATTTTTACGCGTTTTAGCGTAAATTGTAGTTTGTCTACAGTTAAGGCTTTGGATTGAAATCCGGTTTACGTTGTTCATAACTAATATTATAAATGCGAATGTTTAGATGGATGGATGTTTGTTTGAAGGTATCTCCGGACCGTATCAACGGATCTCAATGAAATTTGGCATAGATTTAGATCATAATCTGGAAGAACACATAGGCTACTTGTTATTTTTTTTATACGGCGCGGACGGAGTCGCGGGCGCCTACTAATTGTTCATAAAAATGTACGTGGACATTTTGATATCTTCATATCCAAATATGTGTGTATTAAAAATAATGTAATATCGAGAACCCTTATCAAATAAAGCTTGCGGTCTCAATTAAAATTTAGCTATAATCTTTGATTTTAGAAACATTATTTACCACGAATTTTGCACCGCTAGGGTTGAGACATGAAATATCGACAACATTTACAAGTAATACATCACGCGCAGTAATCGAAGTCAGTACTATTTTATATTTGCAAGGACATTTTAATCAAACCAATTTTCTTAGTAAATACATATACGATTTATCTACACATACGTCCCATCGAGTTCAGAGCCTACCCTAAGTTAGAGGTGACTTGACCTTTATCAACCACTCTGGCCCAGTGCGGGTTGGTTGACTTCGCGTATACCTTTAAATTTATTCGCAAATATGTGCCGGTTACATCGCGATATATTTGATTTATTTTCAATCGATTTCACATCACTAATTCGTCCGTTTCCCGACATAGCTAACGATATAGTACGGAGAAAAATTGCCAAAAGCGTTCGCATCCGATATAATTGGAACAAATAATTTGATAAAATCCATGTTAATAAACGAACAAAGCTTTGATCGTGAAACGACAGAATACGCATCGAGTATTTAAAATCACGAGATCTTTGTTTATATTTCGAACTGGACCAGTGTATGGATTTGACAATTTCATGAACTTGCGTAAAAGCGTAAAAGACAAGTGATAACTTGAATTGAAAATTCTATTTCAGTGTAACAGAAAAATCTTTGTTGACAATAGCTATGGAAATGCAGAAATGAAAAGATAAGATCGTTATTACAACAAAATTATGAAACCGCCACGAAAGGATTAAGTATATGTAAAAAAATAATAAAATTATTTATGTTATATTTTTTTTTACTCGAATTATTTACATTATACGTGTATGTGAGTATCATATATATATACTGAATTAAAATTATTTAAAAATCCAGATCGTCTATCTAAAGCGGTAGCTAAAGCAAGCATTTTGTCTTTGAAAATACGGAAGCTGTTTTTATTGCATAAAAATATTTGCGGATGATTTTTTATTATTAAGCAAAAAAATTATAAGCTCTCACGTCCTTCTACTGAGTTCATTTTAAATGTGGCTATTTTAAGAGTCCAGACTTTTGAATTCGAAATTTAAAAATAATAAAATGACGTACTTAAATAGTGAAAGAATTCAAATTATTTCTTACAAGAGAAGTGAGAGAGGCGCTATTATCACGGTTAGTTATGTCAATTATTTGTAAAACCTACATGGACATATAAAATGGTATTAAAAAAACATGAAATGACAGCCACAGTACGAAAAGAGCCTTGTGACTATTTTTTGATATAGACAGGAGGGCGCTAGTAACTTATCATAATTTAATTCGACTTATGTCCACCGGGTCTGATATCCTTGTCGGTCTACAGCATACTAGGCTATCTACATATAAAAAGTATAGAATTCTATCAATATCAAATATACATTTTGTGTAATATATTTCGTGTCATGTCTTATATTTCGCACAAAAAAACTCTTTTCGTCGCCGACCCAAAAATGGTTTTATTCCCCTCGGGAATAAATATTGGAAAATATCAAGTAAGCGGTTGGTATTATTATGCTTAAGCCCGGAGCGATGTGTTTTTTTCTGCTTTATAACAATAGACTTTATTCTCTTAGTAACAGATGCGAATTTAGAATTGCAAATAATATGAAAAACGGAACATGGGTTAAAGATAATTGGAGCAAATCGGTATTCACTGAAAACGAGATGCTTAAATTGATTTCTGTTCGAATTATTAGCAGGTTTTTATTCATTCGAGTTGAGTGGTCAAAGTTAAAAAGAACAATAAGGTCATCTTATGTTTAATGACATTCTTCACATAGTTAGCACTCATTTGATTCATATTAGGCCCTCTATACACAAGACAACTTAAATTTTAGAAACCCTGCGATTTTAGTTAGTAAGTGGCTTATGCAATACAATGTCATAGAGATTAATAATATTGGACAAAATATGATAAAATAGAATAAAAGCTGTAAAGGCGACAGATAAAAAGCATAAATATAAAACCTTTGTACAGGGAATTTGTGATGTCATTTAGCTTTTAAATAAGAAAAGACATTACTGTATTTTTAGTTGGTTTTTTGTTGGCCACAAATAATATTTAAATCACAACAAACATTGTGTGAACTTGTAACAAAACACATAATAGATAAGGATTACATAAGCATGTAACAATAAAGCCATCAATATTGCCAATGTAAACCCACCTTACAATAATTATTTAGAAATTAATGTCTCAAACGTGCTCAGAAAAAGACTACGTGAGATTAAACTATAGCGAAAATGTATGTTACGTTTTAATTACTTGTTATTTATTAACTCGGTGTAGTAAACATGCTGTAATAATACCACGGAGCTCAGAGATTAAGCACTTGACTTGTTATCTGCAGGTCCTGGGTTCCCCGCCATTTACCGATGTTTTTCGATTTACATATGTACATTTATCCGATGTTTCTTACAGTAAAGGAAAACATCGTAATGCAACCTAAACATATCTGTGAAGAAATTCAAAGAAATATGTAAAGTCAACCAACCCGCTCTGGGCCAGCGTAGATGACTATGGCCTAGTCACCCCTAACATATATGGTAGGCTCCGAGCTCGAGTAGCCCAAATACTCAGTGCTTGGGATAGTTATAAGCTGTCGATTATTGGGTGGTCGATTTTCCCCAGTAAAGATTTTATCAGCGGTGGAATCCGCAGCAATATGAGCTGCAGGAATGGCTCGCACCGGTGCAATACTACGACCACACTAAAGACATACGTCTGGAAGAAGTAACTTTTTTTTGATAAGTTTGCATGACAAAGGCCAAATTATAATCGACTTTCTCTTCTTATCCCTTCCGATGTTCTAATTTCAGAAACAGCTAAATGCATGGTCGTTCGCAACTTAAAAACCGTGGTTTTCCGTGCCCAGATAACTGTTTACTTTTTTTGTTTACGTTTGAATTCTGTCCTTTTTCGGTAAAAACGAAGCAATATCCTGTGTAGATGAATTCGGTGAGTGTATTCAGTCACTTGGAAATAAATATCGTTGAAAGAAAACTGTTTATTCGTAAAAAAGCAGCGTCGGATTTGTTCTCTTTGATTCATTCTGTTTCAAACAAGCATTTAGCAAACATAGTTCGTTAAGGCAGATGTTAGAAATAATTGAAACGTTTTCAAATATATATTGTTTTAACCTCCTTTACGAAAGTTATTAAATTTCACGCACACTTTCATTTTTTTTTCCTATTGTTTGGAAGCCAAAATACAAACATGTATAATGTTAACATTCGAACGAAATTAGTTGAGTTCGCGGCGTCATTTAAACTTTACACAGTTGGATAATTAGAGAGCAAGTCGGCGCTGGCTCTATGCCAGGTGGAAATCACGTAAAAGCCAATTATGAAATTTCATTCTAACCGTCCGTATGAGATAAAAACATAGTTGCATCTACCGCATAAATGTCTTTATCATAACGTTTATTTTCTGTGGCAACACTGGCAGTTGACCGCGTGGAATTAAAAAAAAAATCTATTAGGGATAATGTAGCTTCCCAACAATGAAAGACATTTTCAAATCAGTTCATTAGTTTCGGAGCCTTTTCAATGGTACGAAGTAAACAAACAAATCTTGCCGCTTTATAATATTAGTATAGAAAATGACTACATCGTAGCAGGGTGAAGTAAGTAGACTAGGAGTAGGTAAATGACATTGCGCCTTTTAATGAACAGAATTGGCGAACAGAATTTTAAATATGATCAGTATCGACAACAATGCTATATTTTTTTCTGGTAAACCGTTTGAATTGATGAGAGTATTAAAATTCATCCCTATTTAAATTCGATCGGAAAAGCTAAGATACCATCACAGATTTACGTAATAATGGCTTTAAATCGGCTTCAAATAGACTAATTCCATGAGTAAGCTACGTTAACCAATTGTCTATCATTAATTCATCCATTTTTCTCATTTACTTTTTCCTACAACTATAAAAAGTCAAATAGCGCGTTCTCTTCCCTTCTAATTATTATTTACATTAATTGCTGTAACATTACTATGAAAGTAAAACAAAAAAGCAAAACTTACATTTGACATTGAAACATCAATATAGTAAAAGTCCTTTGTGCCACAGTAGAGCCAAAATACAAGGTTTTAATTTAAATTAAGCAGTTCAACGTTATCTTAATCCCTAATCCAGTCATAAATATCCGTCGCCCTTAGTGAGGAGAAATAAAACACAAGGCGTATATCGCCGAAATTATAGACTGAATAAATTACATTTAGGACCTATTTCCACAGGCACAAGCGACTAACCGTCCGTAATAACTATTTATATTAGCAGAGTATGTAACATTTCTAATAGCTCAACCCCAAATGATCATAGGAATAGTAGTCGCGCGCGTCTAGTCGCCTAGTGGAAAAGAGGTCTTAAAATTTATATGTAATTTTCTGAGAATTATGTCGAAAAACTTATACTTTATTACATCGAAACCATTTATTTAAAGTCTATTATACAAATGAAATAATAACGCACACCATTTTAAATAAGATCCATTAAGTATTATCAAGGTTTCTGGAAGCTAAAAATATGTTCACTTTGAATTAATAGAACTTAGCATAAGATATAGAATTTACTGTAAATTTATTGACTTCAGAATCGTTAAAAAATTAAGTAGTCCCATAGTGAAAATATTACTCGCTAAATTTATATTCATAACTAGCTTAAATACTTAAGATAAAATTAAAATTTTAAATACTATTATATACTTTAACAGTAAATAAATACAATTTGTTTATATACACGTAAAATAAAATATGAAATATTACAGGAAACAGAGACGTTATGTAATAAAACGACATCAATTCCGTGGTTTATAACACATTTCCTTTACCTTCAATGGTTCCATTATATAACATCCTCTACAGTTTGTCCAGATTACACAATAGTAACCGTGATATAGATAAAGCCCCTTTGAAACGGCTTACAATTCCCCTTGCAATATATTCTTCTATGAAACCCGAAGATTTCAGTGTAATAGCTACTTTGGTGGACTAAAGAGAACAGATTTTCGAATAATATTTTACCAAACGAAACTAACCATTGGTTTCTGAGACAGATCTCCGTATAAAATATATCGTCATCCCTGTCATTATCGTTGACAAAACAAAGATAACAATATATTTTAAACGGGGATTATGGTATCAGAAACTCACGATAAGTCGCCTAAATCTTAATATATATAAATCTCGTGTCACAATGTTTGTCCTCAATGGACTCCTAAACCACTTAACCGATTATAATAAAATTCGCACACCATGTGCAGTTCGATCCAACTTGAGAGATAGGATAGTTTAAATCTCAAATTATAGTCGCAATTTTAATTTATTGCTAATTATTTGTCTGTTATTATTTGACAGTCACAATTATCTGTTAACTCCAAATGATTCTAACAGATGTCGATACCTTTCGACTGGGTTGAGTAAGTAATCAATAGATGGCGCTGCTATGGTAAATCTACGAACGTGTCATATAAGCTTATTAACTGCGCGCGGACGGAGTCGCGGGCGACAGCTAGTAGTTACATATAAATTGTGTATCTAAACTTTTTTTTACCCAATGACAATTACGATATTGTTGGTCTAATTTTTTCAATCTTGTCATACCCGACTTCAATTGCGGCGATACGATTATGCCAGCTCGTCTATTAAAAGATAAAGAAAGGCACTATGGGATTGACATGTCCTAAAAGAACGAAAACCCTAAAAAAAAATAAAAAAATGTGACATATTATAAATGTTTATTTATATTATTTCAATGGGGACCAGAATAGAATAAGTCACAAAAGTGATTAGCAGTTTTGGTAATTAGCTTGACTTATATCTAACTTTTTTTTATTTACTCCCAACAATTATTAGTGAAAAAAGTTAATATACTTGAAAAACATTAAACACATTCTATTAGGAATGAACTCGAGTTATTCCTGCGCTACGAAATGTTCTCCATATTCACAAAGTCTAAATTGACGGCACGTCTATGTCTACATTAAGCAGTTCTTTAGAAAAATGTCACAGCGATATGTAAAGGTTCGCTACCCCTGACCTATGAATACATTATTTCCAGAATTTTCATCTTTTTGCTATAAAAAAAAAATTAAGAATACTTACATTTGACAGAATTTTGTTTGGAGAACACTGAGCACTTACTGTCAGGTTAAAATACACGTCACACTAGGATTAGCTGCGAGGATAATTTGACTTTTAAAACGAGCTCGATTTTAAGTGTTAAGGTGTAGTTACAATCATTACAAAATGACTCGAGAGAAAAATAAAATGTTTAAATCAATATGCAATTCAATATACAATTTAGGCCAACAATATATGTACAATTTAGGCCACGAAAATGTACACGTAAACAAACGTTCTCTTCTTTTTAAATTTTTGCTATCGAAATTATAATTATATTTTATTATTTTTACAATTTTAAATTAAATATTCAAAATTTCTATAAAATAAAAATTCATTTTTAAAAATAAAAATGAAATATAAAAATATCGCGATAAATTCTACGACGGATTTTTTAAAGCTTTAAGCTGTGCCTTAACCCGTGAAAAATCTCTGACCATCTCTTGAATTTTTGCAATTCGTCTCGGCAATTAGTACACGACCGTCGACATTTTTGTTTTAACTTATTTCTATATTTTTTTCTACGTTCATTTTTAAACTATTAAAAAGTTTTAAATATAAAAATCCTTTTTTATTTATTTTTTACATCGCAAACAAAGAGCAAAACAACATAGGTACTCACTATTAGACAGATTTAAAAATTAACAAACAGATGTTGCAAGCATACTGTGGCCAATTGATTATCAGTTCAAACCATCAAACGAAATGCCGACAGTAACAACATAGAATAATTTACAAGGAAAAATCCTATGACACGGAGTCAAAACAGTTTTCTCGGTATCTGGTGACTACCCATTAATTGCCCCATCTGTAATACGAGTTTCCACTGTAGTGATACCAGTACAAAAAACCTCTTATCTCTGTTTTTTTTTTAGATCGAATGATATAGATTACAATATGATTTCATATACTTGTTTCTGCAGTGTAAACTCACTAATAGACATACAAGCTTTTATTTCTTCGTTGGAGAGTTCATCGTGTTCTTAAGTGCCAGCATCAATATTTCCTTCCAGTTATAGCGAAAGTTATTTAAAGTTTTATAGAACTATTTTCATCTCAAATAGGACAGCTTCAAAATAGATTCATGATCTCTGGTTACTCCATTAGCTGTTTTATATAGCCTTTAATCTTACTAATATTATAAATGCGAATGTTTGGATGGATGGATGGATGTTTGTTTGAAGGTATCTCCGGAATGGCTCAACGAATCTTGATGAAATTTGACATAGATGTAGAGCATAGTTTGGAAGAACACGTTGGCTACTTAGTAGGTGTTTTTTTAATTCCGCGCGAACAGAGTCGCGCGCGACAGCTAGTAAACAATGAAAGGAATAATGTTCGTTATATAAACTACCTAAAAACACATTGACCTTAAAGTTTTCACTTAATGTATTAACGGATTTTTACTCTGTAACTTTAAGCTTTAGGCGAATCCTTACTTTAAACATAAATAAAAATCCACTTAAGTAAAATGGGCCTGTGAATTTAACTCTTTGTAAGAAAAGATAACGAACGAAATAAAAAATGAAAATAAATTGTTACAATTGTTTTACGGTAAATTAAATTGAAACACTTTGTTAATTTTAATATTTACAAATTAACAACAAACAAATTAAAACAATGAAGGAGTTTAGATTAATAATAGTAACTTTATAAAATATTATCTATTAATACTACTCATATTAGTATTAGAAATACGAATGTATAGATGGATAGATGGATGTTTGTTTGAAAGTATCTCTAACGGATCTCTATGAAATGTGGCATAGATTTATAACACAGTCTGGAAGAACACATAAGCTACTAAAAAGTTATTTTTTTTGTTGTTCCGTGCGCACGGAGTCGTGGGCGACAGCTAGTATTATAAAAAGGAAAGATTTGATTATTTGTTTGTTTTCATTGATTAGACTCAGAAACTATTGAACCGATTTTATTATGAAAAAAAAATCACTTTTGGGAAGCTACACTAACCCCCGGTGACATAGGCTATATTTATTAATATAGTTTTTTATTCCGCGTGGACGAAGTCGCGTGCAATTGATTGTAGAAGATAATTTCTTATGATGTTCTTATGTTTGGGATTTTCGTACAGTGGTGAACATATCAATGTGTTCCCTATTATCCCTAGTTAGGTAACTTAAAGTAGTATTGCAGATATATGATACAATCAAACCGACACATTCTGAACGAGGAAGTTAGAATAATTCATTTGAGAGCAATTACTAATCAATGTTCATACGGGCTTGTAAACAATAGAATTCCATGTAACTATTTGAGGGGCCTCAAATATACATCTACTTCCACGTTAGTTTACATTGTATACTCGTATTAAATAAAAACATTCTGACTATTAAACAAAACCGTAGGTATAGGTTTGTGCTTTTCTCTCTCACGGCATGTTCATAAATGTTATTTCTAAAAGAATCGAATCAAACCATGTTTTACTTAAATAATGAACAAATTAAATTAAAATGAAAAAAATACAGTCGAATTGAAGGAGGTTATTTCTTTTTGAAGTCGGCTAAAAAGACAAACTTTAAAGTTAAATTTATGTGTCTTTTTTTTTCGAATTTTATTTTTGCATTAATCGCATTCAAAAGTTTAGGTCTGCTAGGTATTAACAGAGATGCAAATAATAGTGAATACGTCTTATAAATTAATTCACCTTCCTCTTACTAAACCAAAGAAGTGTACAGAGAAGGCGTACAGAGATCGTATACTTGGCGGTCTCATGATCTACATCAAAAGAATAAATTTATAATGATAGAAGTCTCTGTAATTTTTCAATTAACTTTTTACGTCGCAAAACTTCCGCGTAATCAATTGTGATTGTGAATCACATGAATATAGTGGTACAGCCCACGACATTGTCAGTCAATGGACGGACAATTGCTTCATTGTTCACCTGTACAAGTTTAGAACCGGAATGATCCCGGTTAAAGCAATGCCGGTCCTAAAATAAACATAAGAGTATATTTTTTAAGAGCAATCATTATCTAAAAATCTACTACTAAGAGTGAAATACAAAATTAACGATGGTACATAGAACCGTCATACATGGTTATTGTACGAACTAAGTAAAACTAAAATATGTCATTAAAAGGTGTCCCTTTAGGCAAGATTCCGAAGATACTGGCAGCATTCCCCTTTTGAATGGCTAGACTAATTCTTTGTCCGAGGTAGCTGCCAGCTCTTCGGTCTCCTGTGATGTCGACTAACCTTTTTGCAGTTTCCTTAAAAAGCCTTCTAGCGCTAGGACCCCACGGACCAAGGGTCTCGACACCGAATGGGACAAATTCATATTCGGAGCCTAAACCCCTGTATTTGTTAGCTTTAGCTTTAAAATATATGTTAATCAAGAAAACAATGTGAATTTTAGTAAATCCAAAAAAAAAAAACAACTGACTATCATAGTAACACAGTACCTATCACTGTATCACAGTGAGGAGACAAATACATATCGAATGACATTTCACTCATCAAAATCAGTTCAGTAATTTAACCCGCATATATAAAAGCATACATACGCGCAAAAAACATAACCTTGTCAGTAGGGTAAACATAGAAATACGGATCCGGAATCAGAATGTCCAATGATTCATTGGTAGCTAATTATCCATCGCATCGATTTGTCGATAGTGTAGACTAATTGACTTCCCAGTATGCCAACAAACAGTTACCATTTACACATCAGTCACAGTAAGGCACCAATTAATGTTCTAGGTCTTCGTCTTCTATTACGTAAACACGTCATGATATAATCAGAATTAAGCAAATAGACAAAAAAATTATGATAGCTCAGTGCAGAGCCCCGGTACGTTCCTATGCAGTTCAATTCTCTTTCCAGTTGTACTTGACGATGGCCACCGATGTGGTTTTAGTGGGCAAAGTCTCACATAACCTTATCATTCCTCCGGAAGGCAGGGTATCTTTTAAAGATTAAGAAGAAGATTCCCTTCGATAAGAAAAAAAACAAAATTTTTGCAACCGTTCTTAGTAATCCGCAACTATTGCTCGACGACAATAGTCGACAAGATCGTACCACAAAATTTTCACATTTTCAGTTTTTGATTGTACATGTCTTTTCATTTGTATAAAACTCAGAAATAAATATGAAATTGGTACGAATAAAATACTTCTTAATGTTTAATTTCAGTGATGTTTATTCAAGTACCAAGTATATATACTGGGTACACCCAATACGTTCAGATTACACTCGCGGTCAATGTAGTCTAGTACAGCGGAAGAACGTTAAATTTGATCAAATACAATTCGTGGCCGTGACTATCAATACGGCACCGTTTTTGTATATTTAACTCTACGGTGTTTGAAATAAATTTTAAAACGAATTAAGTTTAAAAAGCTACAGGATGTGACAATACACATAATCTTATTATTAATTATACAAGTGCGTATTATTAAATGCTTGGTGAAAGGCTGAACAAATTATTGTACATAAAATTTTTGCTTTTCTTTATAGGTTTAAATTAAGAATTGGATTTATAATACAGTAGATTTAGCCTCCAACTTTGTGTGCGCAGAATTAAATGTAAAATGTATCTCATAACAGATGAGATAGTCGAGACTATGTTCTATATCTGTGCAATTTTCAATAAGATATTTGTACCGTTGCGGAGTTGTCAAGTAAATACATAAATCAAATGTACCCCACGGGAACACTACACATTTCCGGGATCATAGGTAACCTATGTGTTCCTTCAGACAGTGTTCTACATCTTTATCAAATTTCATCAATCTATGCAGCTGTTTTGAAGACTTCTAATAAACATCCATCTATCCACACATCCAAACATTAATATTTATATTATTACTAGCTGTCGCCAGCGACTCCGTCCACGCGAAATTAAAAATAAAACTTAATTAGTTGCCTATGTATTCTTCCAGACTATGTTCTATACTCATTTCAAATTTTATCCAGTTCCATATAGGCGTTCTGGAGATACTTTCAAACAAACATCCATCCATCCATCTAAAACATTCGCATTTATAATATTAGTAAGATTAATCAGATAGCTCATTTTACATCAACAAATATTTAAATACATGTGTAAAACATATATATTGTGAACGTGTTCCCGAATATCCCGGGGGCCTCAACTGATTGCTGGTCACACGTCGCGTGCGCTCTTCACATGCCTTTGATAAAATACGAGCAGACGGGAATTCTTGCTATGCTTTAAATCTCAAGGAAGACTGAAATATTTAAATGTTTAATATTTCATTCAATGTAATTTACTACAATTATTTGTCTGAGGGAATTAAGTAAAAAGTTACGACTTCAATGACCAATGATTGAAAAATTCGCAAGACGAAGAATGCCGTATTCGTGCTAGGTCCACAGTCTAGATCAGTATAGATTGTATACAATGAAATTCTAAATAAAATTTAATTCCGGGACATACTATAAAAAGTTACTAAATAATAATTCCTTCTCGTTTATTTTATAAAGAGGTACATTATAGGTAATTTATTCATGAAAAAAGTTTCACTCCTTAGGCAGAGTTCTTATCGCTAAATGGAAATATAAAACTTAAATAAAGAAAATAAAGACCGTAATTATTTAAAAAGAAACACTTCCTATGAAAGTAATAAAGGAGTTAATTCGTTTTAAATACACAAGCTACCGCTATAATATTATCCAGCTTGAACTTTACATGAAGACTTGAGGATAAAAAACCAAAAGAATTAAACTTATATATAAATTCTCGTTTCACAATGTTAGTTATCATATTTCTTCCAAACGACTTGACTTGTATTCATGAAATGTTATATACGAGTACATGCATATTCAATAGGTCCTAAATTGGCTACTATCGATTTTTTCAAACCATAAGTGGGTTGTCCACACCTAACATTTTTTTGACAAAATTTTAAATTGTAAGTTCCCTAGAAATAATTTATATGTCAAAAATACAGTCGAATCGCCTCCTTCTTTTTGAAGTCGGCTAAAAACAACGTTTGCCGGGTCAGCTAGTATAATTTTAGAACAATCTATACGTGCATAGAAAACTCTGTCCTTGCATCTTCCTTTACCTGGTTTTCACACAAAACAAATCGCCATTTTTCTCATTTTTAGCCGACTTCAAAAAGAAGTAGGTTATCAATTCGACTATATATTCACCTGTATTTTTTATGTGTGTTATATTCGAAAAAATTTAGATAACAACATAGTTCACATGTACAGTCAGGAACATAAATGTAGATATCTTACTAATATTATAAATGTGAAAGTTTGAACGGGTGAATGATTGTTAGTTAAGAGGTATCTTCAGAACGACTCAAAGGATCTCGATTGAATTTGGCCTAGGTGTAGATATATTTTTCTCGCATGTAAAGGTTTCTCACTTATCCAGGTTCGAATATTATTTATATTTATTATTATTATTTATTCATTATAAAAATGTTATTATTTAATTATTATATTTATTAGCAAGATACTCAAAACAGATGTTTCATAAGACTAAAAAAAATTTTTTTGTTTTCAAAATGACTTGCATTTATCAAAGGATGTTCATATTAACTTCTTAAGCAATTACATCATTACTTAAAAGCAAAAAGTTCAGCTTGTGCGTCACTTTTTGTTAACACAAATATTAGCAAAAAGCTTTCTAAAGACCTTGTCCGTACATTATTAGGATTAATATAGTTTTTTGTTATTATTACATTTAAGATGATCACATATTATTATATTAATCGAATCCGGCATTCTTTACAATAGCAAAGTATAAAGACCATCAAAAGTCACATAAAACTAATATTATAAATGCGAATGTTTAGATGGATGGGTGTTTTTTTGAAGGTATCTCCGGAACAATTGAACGGATCTTGATGAAATTTGGCACAGACGTAGAACATAGTCGGGAAGAACACATAGGCTACTAACTCCTTTTTTTGCAATCCCGCGCCCACGGAGTCGCGGGTGACAACTAGTATATACATATATAAATAACATAGTGCAACCAAAAAGTATCAATAAATAGGAAAACATTTTTTAGATCTGTAGAGCACACGCTATCTCTGTCGTTCTCAAAATATAATACTAAAGTTACAAAAAAGGTACAAAATAGTGGTGGTTTGGGAGTGTAATGGAGACAGTAAACGTTGATTTTAATTTTAGAAAAAAAATCGAGTATTTATTTTGGCAAAATGTATTCCGCATGAATATGAAATGGTTTCGAAATAGAATTTCCTGACCATTCAATTATAAAGCAAATAAGCCATCAAAAATCTATTTCACAATAGAAAAAGTATAAAAACCCAAACCAATATTCGTCACCTGTCACGTTGACAGAATATTTTTTTTAATTTGCAGTTCGATTAAAGTTGAAATATTCTCACATACGAAATTGCATCACGTGTATTGTTTTTGACGGGAAATAGAATTTTTTTTAGGAATGAATTCGCTACGTAAAAAAATACGTTTTCATTTCGTATCCGATTTAACGAGCATTAATAGAAGCGTTGTGATTTTTTTTTATAACAAAACATTGATATTGCAGAAATATTTTTACATTTCAAAATATAAATGTGTATTTTTAAAGTTTGTGCATAAAAACATCATATGCTGCGACATTTGTATTTGTATTATATAGTTATCACTTTCATTCTCTTTGACAAAAGAGAGACAACAATATGTATTAATACAATTATCACAGCCGAATCCTACAATCATTATAATAAGCTCCCTAGCCTTATCCTACTCACATGGTGTCAGCACGCAAGGTTTTATAAAACTTAATGCTTTGGCTAGGTCCTGTAACGCTCCTGCCTCAATGACCACAGGTTGCTTGTCTATAGACGTCAATGTTCTAATATAAAAATGTTTTGGATTAATTTTTACGGCTGTCGACTGCCTGTCGCCAATCTTATTTGATATTTTAAATTAAAAGTTTATCTTTTAAAGTAAATTAATAAATTAAAGCTAAATACTTAAATATGCATTAACAATAATGAGTAATAAAACATAATAAGTAGAACAGAGAGCGGAATCCTAGGATTGTGTTCTAATATGGCTATGTTTTGATGGTCTAAAAAAAGGTGACATTAGTGTCTAAATCAGTAAAGTGACCCGTTTTTTGACGTATAAAATAGTAAAGACACGAATCTAAATATGGTTTTGTTATTTTTTATAGTTACTTAAATTGAACCAAGTAACCTAATTAAATCTATGACTCATGAAATATAGGTTTAATATCTACTTTTTAATTAACCTATTTATTAAAATATTAGCTGTCGCCCGCGACTCCGTCCGCGTGGAGTTAATAAAAAAACTTAATAAGTAGCCTATGTGTTCTTTCAGACTATGTTATACAAATTTCAGCAAGATCCGTCGAGCTGTTCCGGAGATACCTTCAAACAAACATCCATCCATCCATCTAAACATTCGCATTTATAAGATAAGTAAGATTTCAATGTAGCCTTTTGACATATTGTGCGATTGTAGTCTATATTTTGTATCAAAAATAACTAACTAGCATATATAGTAAAAAAATATATAAAAGTTTGATTGTCACTTTTGTATAGTGATCAAAGGAGTTTTTAAAAAATGTCGTATTATTAGGTCCTTACATATGAAATTGGCGTTTTGTATGGGAGGAACAAAAAGTCGAATATTTTTTAATGTAATATATTTAATTAATCAAAGTATGAACCATTATTTTCTATGCACTTTTGCCATCTCATAGGTAGTTCATTGATCCCTTTACTAAAAAAACCAGTCGGACGGGAATCAATAAAATCTTTGAAGGCTATTTGGACTGCCCCATCGGAGTTGAATTTTTTCCCTTGCAAGAAGTTATCCAAATTTCGAAAAAAATGGTAATCTGTTGGAGCAAGGTCCGGGGAGTACGGAGGATGTCTTAGACTTTCCAATTGAAGGTCTTCTAATTTAGTAGCCGTCTGTTGCGCAGTGTGTGGTCTAGCGTTGTCGTGAAGCAGCAGTGGCGTGGAGCGATTGACCAGCCTAGGTTGTTTAGCCGCTAGCTTTTCCATCATGGTTTGCAATTGCTGACAATAGACATCAGCCGTAATAGTCTGGCCAGATTTGAGAAAACTGTAATGAACAATACCGGCACTAGGCCACCAAACGCTTATAAGTAACTTTTTTGGGGTTAATTTTCGCTTGGGGCAGGATTTGGCTGGCTGGCCAGGATCCAACCATTTCGCTGAGCGCTTCCGATTATCGTAAAGAACCCATTTTTCATCACAGGTAATGATTCGGTTTAAAATACCTTCATTATTGTGCCGGTTTAGTAATGTAACGCAACAGTCGACGCGCGTTTGCCGGTTTGCTTCAGTCAATTCGTGAGGTACCCACCTTTCAAGCTTTTTAATCTTCCCAATTTGCTTCAAGTGAATTAAAACAGTTTTATCACTAACATCGCAGCCTGCAGCTAACTCGGACGTGGTTTGCGATGGATCCGCTTCCACAATAGCCTTCAACTCTTCATTATCAACTTGAGTCTCAGGCCGTCCACGGGGCTTGTTCTGCAGATCGAAATTTCCAGAACGAAAACGTTGGAACCAAAAACGAACTGTGTTTTCTTTTGCAACACGACCGCCATACACATCATTCACCCTTCGAGTCGATTCCGCAGCACTAGTGCCACGGCGGAACTCGTACTCGTAAATAATGCGATATTTTAAGTTTTCCATTTTGTAAAATGAGTGACGCAAACAGAAAAAAACAGGAGAAAAAAACAAATGAATGACGGTCATCGAACCACAAATACATGAGTCTATAGCTGTACAAATTTGAATTTGGAATTCCTTACCAAAGAGGAGAAATTCGTGATTAAAGTGGCCAGTACGAAAAACGCCAATTTCATAGGTAAGGACCTAATATTTTCTTTTTTTTTTTTTCTTTAGTTTTACTTTATTAAAGTTTTTTTATTGGACTTTAAAATCATGATTTTTGAATTTTAAAAATCTAGCACTAGACCTCAATAGATTTAGATATGTCTAATTACAATAATGGTCTCTTCCTTGCAAAAATTGATCTTGAGGTCATGCTAATTTAGTTCGCGCATCGTCTACATTCCTAAACTAGTTATGAAGTAACGTATCCTATTGCAAGAAAAATAAGACTGTGATTTGAATGGGTAAGCCATTTGAGGTTACAATTTAAAAGGCTAAAAAAACAGACATTTCAATAATTTGATCTCATGAAAAACTTTATATTTATAGAAAGGTAGGCAACGCATCTGCTATTGCGGATTCTATGGGCGGCGGTCGCTTCGCTATTTCGGCGAATTCCAGTGGCCGCTCACTCGTTTGCTAACTTATTATCCAAAAAAAAAAATATTACGAGGACCAAGAGTCAAAATTTTAATTCGTATTAAGAAAAGGTCTGTTTTAAATTGCACTACATCTTACTAATATTATAAATGCGAAAGTTTGGATGGACGGGTGTTATTACATTTATCCAAAATGCTTAAACGGATCTCGATGAAAATTAATGCAGATGTAGAACATAATCTGAAAGGACGCATAGGCTACTTACGATTTTTTTAATTACGCGATGACAAAATCGTGAGCATAATCTAGTTATGTTCATAAACAATTAAACATAGGAAAAAGAAGAGGAAAATACCAGAACGTATTTGCTAATGATTATATAGAAGTGTACACTTAAGATATAATTTTATCTGAATACATTAAATCAACAATTTAACGTCATGTATTGTTATCGTCATCATGACAAAAGTGCACTTAAAAATGACACTTGTAAGAAATCATTATTATCTTTCTGTAAGGCTCTTGCACAATACAACAAAAATCTTCGAAAACCGACGAACTTAGTTGCTAGGCGACCTACGCAATACAATGGTTCGTGCACAGCGCGCGTCGCCGACATTTCTGTCATAGCCAGATAGTCGCCCGCAACTTGTTTGACAAGATTGTCATGAGAAAAGTCGCTGCAATTTAATGGCGAGCAATGGCAAGATGGCGGAGCAAATCTATACAGTTGACATGTAGTCGCCTATGCCCCTACTGATCGAATAGACGATACACGTCGACGATTCGACATTGTGAGTAGGGAGCGTGCGCAACGCAATTCTCGCAACATGACCACATTAGTTTTGATGTTGCCTTGTGTACGAAGGGCCTAAAATCCTCAGATAGTAGTTCTTTAGTTACAATAGAACTGACTGTAGTTTTTAAGTTCTTACATAAGAGTCTCTTATTATATCAATAACATAATTCAGTAATTGCGCGTCTAGACTTTGCACGGATAGATTATTTTTTAATATGTGTAACAATATTAAATAAGTATATGTTACTAAGGGGTGTTTCTGCGGATGGGCCTAAGGATCAATCGGCCCAATGTGCATATTTTTGAAAAAAAATACTTTCTATGTATTCAATAGAGTTAAATAACTGCTTACCTACTTAAGAATGTAAATTGTAAAATAATCTTACGAATATTATAAATGAGAAAGTTCCGATGTATGACTGGATGGATGGATGGATGGATAGATGTTTGTTAGAAAGTATCGCCAGAACAGCTAAACAGATCTCGATGAAATTTGGCAAGGATATAGAACATCGTCTGGAAGAACACGTAGGTTACTAATTTAGTTGTTTTTTATTCCGCGCGGACGGAGTCGCGGGCGACACCTAGTTGTTAGAATAAACAGTTTCATAGTTTTCGTGTAACAAACATTTTCCGCTTTATGTTATTACGGAAATATAAATGTAAACTTTGGAAAATTCATAATTATTCATAATTAGTTAATGACTTTATATATTTTAGTTTAGTAACTACTTTGTTACTAATTTGTTTTTGCTTAATATTATTTGATAAAAATATTACATCACAAAATATAAATAAAATGTAACAATCTTATTTCTTATCTCACTTTTCACTTCTCACTATCTCATCTCACTTCTCACTGATGTTATAAATGTGAATATTTGGATGGATGGATATTTGTTATAAAGTATCTAAAAAGGTAATAGATAAATGGATCTTGCTGAAATTCGGCATAAATATAGAACATACTCTAGAAGGAGCCAACTACTAGTAAATTTCAAAAATCTGTTTCAACCACAAGTTAAGGTAAATGAAAAAACAAAAATAATGTGGTTAATTTGTGGCATGTAATATTGAATGAAACTTACACACAATTTACACATTTCACACAGTTTCTAATCAATTTTTATAAAAAAAATATAAATAGATTAATAAAATTGGAGTGTATGTATGTACGAGTGTACATACATACACTCCAATTTTATTAATACTTTTTATAATTACTTCGTACACATGATATATTTGCTTTGCTAATGATTATGAAAACCCAAATTTTAAAATTTTTGTCCGTCTGTATGTCTGCAAATCCACGTTTGTTCCGGGTAATCTCCAAAACGAATGGCCCAATTTTGACGGAACTTTAACTGGATGGTAGCTGGTACATTAAGGCATATTATATTATATTACTTTTCTACTGCGCTGATAAAGTCGCGTGCGACCGCTAGTCTTTATAATAAACTAGTTGTTTCTTGTGACTTCACTCGCAACCTTTTTTTTCTGGTTCTAATTTTTTATTACTGTATTCCAATAATAATAATTTAGAATTGTAGAAAAATGTGTTTTAGCTAAGTCGTAGCACATGTCTATTATATCAGTTAATATTTTTAACGAAATAAAATGTACAAACAAGAATACAGCAATTTACATTCATTTAAATAGAACTTATCAATGAATTTTCCTTCACTAGTTTAATATGAAGAAACATATAAATACTTCGCTTTGTTAAGAAAAATCTACATAATACGTTGATAAGAGATTAGTTATCTCAAACCTTCAGTATTATTCTTTTACGTATGATATTACGTTTTGTCTATTTGTACAACGCATATCGTGGGTTTCCACTGGCGAAACATTTGTATAAAACATATTGTCATTCGGTTTAAAAAGATTAAAGAGGAGGTTTCTAAAAAATGACAGTCAATGAACATCTACATTGAAATTACCTTTTATTTAATAACATAAAAACTATAATGTTTTCTAAATTCTTTAAAAAAAAGTGTGAACATTATTTTTCTTTTCGGATTCAAAATTTCAATGATATTATATTCTTGCTTTTATATTTATGTCTACATTATCTTATAAAATAAAACATACCTTTTATGTCGACTATTCTAAAGTCTGATAACTCCACGATTCTTTCACGTCGCTTCTGATATGTGAAATACTTGCAAATAAAACAGCTACACAACGAATATAAGTTCAAAATTAACGGCAAGCTATTGAGAAACGAAGTTTCTTCTTAAATACTTTCATCTTTCTTTTCACAAACGGATCCACTGTGATTATTTTTAAAAGTCAAAAGTTCATTAAAAACTCTTTGCTGATAATCTCACAAGCAATTTATCTGTCAATACTGGCTGGATGCACACCGACCGTGAAAAAAGCCATTTGACTTATGACCAGGTTAAGAAACTTTCGCGGCAAAATTTAAAAATAGAATGGTTGTACGTCAGTGTGCAAAAATGGCGTCGCGCGGTCTCAAGGGTTATTTCGTTCGTATTGTTATTTCTATTGGAAAATTAGCCTTTAATGGGCGGAATGATGCGTAAAAGACTTGAGAGTCTTGCCCACGCTTACTCCGCGACACGACTGAACTAACGCAATCCTTTCGTCGTCAAATATTCAGCTTAATAATTTAAGACCAGTATATAACAGGGCTCTGTATATGGTTGATCTTCGGTGTCACATAGTGTATACATTTGTGATGCAGAACTACATAGAGTTGATACAAAGTTGTGTACTTTTGTAGAAGCAAGGTTAGTTAATATAAAACATTTAAGATAAGGAGATAGAATTTGCAGGAATTGTTTTACATAACAATAAAGAAAATTCCTTGCCTTCGTCTCTACTTAAAATTATCTTCTACATTGTTTTTTACTACATAAGACTCGAAATTTGGGTATTAGTAACAGGTTTAAAAGGAAAAAGTGTAGCTTTTTTTTGTGATATAGGTACAATATTAATAACAGTACACTTGTTACTTTTGGAAACTTAAATGTAACTATAAAATGCGCTCTTTAATTATACCAACACGTGAGTTCATCAGTAATAAGTATACTTGTAACTTTCGATACTTCAAGTGGAATTGAGTGAGTACAGAAATAATAGCCGAATCACGTTAGTTATCCAGATAAATCTATGATATTACCGTTAACTTTATTTTTAGCCAACTTCAAAAAGAAGGAGATTATCAATTCGACTGTATTTTTTATGTGTGTTACCGCGAAACTCCGCCCCTGGTTGTCCGATTTGGATAAAAAATATTTTAATCGAAAGGAAGTGCTTGCAGATGAGTCCCATTTGTTTTTTGTACTTAAACTTTAAATAAAAAATATATAAACAAGGGGTATTCAGCTCTATATGATGTATCAATATAAGACATATAGGTGCGTCTCACAGTAATTTTATTGTACACTTAGTGCCGCCTACGTCTTCATCTTTGTTCTCTAACCATTACAGTATAGTTTCGTGCAGTAGCAATATGTCACTGAACGATCGTGAATACCGTCCGTTTGTATTTGGACTAAACAAATTGTAGAGTCAGCAATCGACATATCGAATGAATTAATTCACAAATTGATTTATTATATTTATATCTATTATGTGTCCATTTGTTGAACTTCAGCGTCACCTTATTGTCAAAGACAATTCGGCACTTAATCTTATCGTAATAATAAGGCTTTATGAAGCATCCAAATATGGTACATAAGTTTTCTAAAAAAAACGTTGGATTTAATTGGCCAATTAAACTATGCGTAGGCAAGTTACAGATGAACGGTATTCACGATTGTTCGGTAACATATGTTCCTTTGATAGACACTCAGCACGTGACGCATTATCTCATACGTGTGAAACCATACTCCATGTTACACTTTCGACTAATATGTATCCAAATAAGATAATGTTTTTTTTCATACTATCATTATAGTATCAAATAACAATTATTAGCCGATCAAAAAAGAGGATACCCAAAAACGTTGTACTTTAGTAAACAAATAAAAAAGTCGAAAATTGGATGAACAAAAAAATTGGCACATTTACTAAAACCTGTTAAGTTGCCGTTAACACCGTTGCTGTTAAAACTTATTGCCAATAGTAAATTTAAGGCTTTTCGTACACAAGGCAATTTAATATTTGAAATTAATATTGTATCCTTGCGTCTCGAGTATCACGTGGCGTGCGCTCCGTACATAACGTTGAATCGTCGACTAGAGACATAACAACTACATACAGTTGATGTATTTATTTGCTCTGTCATCCCGAAAATCATAAACTTAAGTCGACTTACCGACTAAAATACATTAACGTTAACTTGTGTACGAAAGGGCTAACAGATTCCCTTAGTGGCCAGTAGTAGCTTCTCTGTGTGGCTAAGTAAGTTGTTGGTACCACAGATAATAAAGTACTAAACAGTTGACACTTAGTTTTCCGGGCAAACTGGACAAAAATCTATTTTTTTCTCTCATTTTAGACATATCGTTGACCGATCATTAAATTCGATATTTTCTAAGTTATCAATAATTCAATCCATAGGACGAAAACAGTTTCATCTCTTACGAGATCTTATAAGATGTAAAGAGATGAAAATCTTTTAGCTGCATGTGTCGGTATTTAAATTACCTCGGGTGGTTACATTATTTCGGTAACAGCACAGGCGTAGATTTTATTTCATTCCAGTCGCAAACGAGCCCACTTGTGACCACTAAAACGACAAACTAAAGCGTCATTAGTGGTTTTATTTGCACAACTTCGCTTCTCAGAATTTGCAACCCGATGCTCGTATTCGAACGGATGTTATAAGAAATAAAAATAAGCAAAGGGATTCCTAAATAACTCCTGATAGACTGTTAGCGGTTTTAAATACTTACCTTAAATGACATTATGAATTCAAATTTAATTTATGCATTTCATAAACACAGGTTATTTACCTGCAGGTTACTTGCAAAGTTCAAATGATATTGAAAACAAAAAATCCGCAAGGAAAATGAGAAATTAACGCGTGCGGGGACAACGAATTTTCAATATAGAAGTCAACCGTGGTGACCATAGCGAAGGCCTACATTTACATCTTTGTAGATTAGAAATCGGTAGTTTTTAGTGTCATTACAGCTAAAAATTATGACAAATCGACAGATGAGGTCAAAGACGATGCACAGAAATTTCTTAATTACCATCTCTTTCTTATAAAAACAGGGTGGGAAGACGAAAAGAACGAACATTAGGTCTCCGACACGCAAACTCATCAGACGAAACGCGGTATGACTTCCACTTGATGCTTGTCTGCTGAGTGGACGTATTATTTCACCGGTCGAGCTGACCTATTCGTGCAAAATATGTTATTGCTGGCTGTAGAGCCAGTGTTTCGGCAGCGACAACTCATCGTAAGATGCAATAGCAATATCATGCTATAGAACTGATCTTTAGCGCAGTGGGTAATAATTATTTAATCGACTTCATTTGTTCTGGTTGATTAGTTAATTGGACGTTATTAAACGTTTGAATCTTTGCTTGACATCGACAATCTTTACTGCCACGTTCCCACTTCATGTGTGGTCGATAAAATATAATTTAGTCTTCAACATAACTACCTAATCAACTTTAGCGCTATCTATCCATTTTTCTCTAAAACCAATCTCTATCTAAACATCTCTCTACATTAAAAAAGACTTTCCTCATCACGTGACATTACGAGTTCATCGTAGGTGTCTAGTGCTGAAATACGTGTACAAAAAATGTTCATTATTTTTGAAAAGGCCAAAGTTAACAATACGTTTTGTACAGGTGAAAATGTGCTCGTACAGTCGAGGACGATTATTTCCTATCCATTTCGGTGAAATGTCATTTGACACTGCAAATGCAATTAGGTCGAAAACTCGTCATAGCAACATACATCGTTGTCAAATTATAACTCTTATGGTGACAGTTTGCTGTACGATATTCGATCTTATATAAAAAAGCTTATTTAATTCATTGTACCTAACCAGTTTGCATTAATTACACGTGCAATTGACGCATGTGAGTGGTCTTTGGCAGCGTGATGCAACGAAACAGCGCGGGGGCCCTCCGAAAATTTATTAGCTCATTTCCTCGCAACACGATACAAGCGCACCAGGAATAATTCACATAAACTACTGTTTGTAAACTGCAGCCTGGCGTACGATGATTATGTGGCACCTCCCTATTTTACGAGCGCCGACACTAACTACTTTTATTAAGACTTTAACCAACTAGTGTACGTGGAACGTTTAATTATGAAATATAGTTTGTTTGTTGTAGAGATTGCGCGAATTACTAACTACGAACTAGAAAAGTGGAAACATGTTGTCTGTATTTTTTTAATGAAAATAATAAGGATGACAATATATTTGGCACACAACAGGATAAGAATGAGAAATTAATTATTGACAGTATTTATTATGGGCTAATTTCTTTTATTATTTAACGTGGACGAACTCATCGTCCACATCGAACATTCGACCTAATCTATTGGAGTAAAGTATTTAAAGACCAATTGAAGACGATTATCAATAATATAGAGGTGATAAAGACTGACAGTATCACTGATGTGATAATTATGTCACTCTTTTCTGGTGTTCTCCGCCACTGGACATCGTATGATGATTCGATAATCACTATCAAGCGACAAGAGCTTAAAGTTTTGTTTTATTTATAATGTTTAATTACTCATGTTTATTCCTATTTATTTACAATTATTATAAGTATTTAGCTACAATTATTTAGTTTATATTTACGTGTTTATTTTTAATTCATGTATAAAATAAATATTTAATTTATTCCTAAGTAGGGTTCGCGACAGTCAAGCGGGCGGCCGTTAAAATTCAGTTAAAACATCAAGGTTTATAAAACTTTCTGCGCCGACCCCATGTGAGTTGGATATGGCCAGGGAGATGATGATAATGATTGGAGACTCGCTCACGATTCTGATTACAAAAACATCATGAAGTAGAATGTAGTAGGTGTTTCTACTTTTTTCCTCTTATTTCTATTTTCGTCTAGAGTACAAAGAGCACCGTTAATCAATTATTACATGCTTAACTAATTCAAAAACCGTATAACAATTTGCTAATGTTTTCGACACAATTCATATAAATAACTTCAAATAAATGAAAGAATTTGACGTGAAGGAAATGATAAAAATCTAACATCGCTTTGAATTACAAAATAACTAGCTGTAAAAAATTTAAAAAAAAACTTAGTAGCCTACGTGTTCTTCCAGACTATGTTGTACATCTATGCCTAAATTTAGCCGTTCTGTAGATACCTTCTAACAAACATCCATCCATCCAAACATTAGCATTTATAATATTAGACCTTTAATTAGTTATCTGTAATTGAGACCAATACAGGTGGTTGATAAAGTTTCGAAAAGAATTCAAGCACATAGTTGAAATCGTAAGTGTTAAGAATTATCCCGTAAACTATACTGTACCTATGTAGTCATTCTGAGTACGATAAGTGTGAAAGTATCGATTTTAAATTAAGAAAGTGCTAATTAGATACCATGAAATAATGAATAATGTGATTTCAAGGCTAATAATCAAAATTTCATCACAGACAGATTATTATGAAGACAAAAGCCGACATGATTTTGGCACCTTTGCGCACATTTCTTTTACTTTAGCAAATAAAAGTAGAAAGTATCATTTTATTACATTTCCACTCGTGTTATTTGACCTCCATAATACCAGTTTCACACAAGGACGAAACACTGTTGGCAATACTGCTATTATTTGAACGCAAACATTGAGATACAGAAAAAACTTTTTTGACAGAAACTATCCATTAAAACAGTAACACTACCTCACTGTTTTACCCTTGTGTGAAACTAGCATAAGAGCTTTTTTTTATACGTCTCATATCAAGAGAACACTTTTACGTTGTACAGTTTGTATGAAGCTGACATATGGATCTTTTCATGAGCATTTCTTTCATATCCAGCCATTAATGGCGCATATGACGCTTTTAACGCGAATTACGTAGTGCTCTTTGACAAATTGGGGCGTAATGACCAGCTTTAACAAACTTTTATTTATACGCGTGATAATATATATGTAATTGAGTATACACACCATAAAGATGTCATGTCAATAAAATATTAAATTTATACAATAAACGTAAAGGAAATAATTTAATTTTGTCTATTTCTCAAAATCCTTAACAACTATCTGTATATACTGTTTGAAACAATAAACACTGACGTGGACTAAATATTTTTCTTAATAAAATAAAAAGTATTTACCTTTTATATATAATATTAAAAAAGATAAATAAAAAATACTTACATGTCTAACACTATAGTGAAATTTTACACTTTACAACATCGCATTTGACTGTCTTCACTATACAGGATTATTTTGATGTGGAATAAAACAATACATAAGACTATCTTCTATCTAATCTGTACAAGCACCTTGACTTTTGTAGATAATGTCTCTCCCCGAGACTGGAGATTATTTAACTCGTTATAACACTTATTATTTGCATGTTGCATTACTGACAAACCTAAAATATGAACGCAACAACACATACAAATTTTTGTTCTACTGAGATGCTCTGCTTTGTTAGTCATCACCATCTCTTCAATCTATCTATCATCATCTCATCATCCAGCTCGATCATCCCCATCTTCCATCATCTCAGTCGTCATTCCTGTCTTAATAACGTCACGTTTTACGCAATCCTTATCTTTCTAGTACTTGTTAGCATATATTTAAACAAGGATATCTGAGCCGGTGAAAGAGACGCTGGTATTTTGGTTAGTTCTGCAAGAAAATATGTAAAACCTACATGGGCAAAGAAAATGGCATAAAAGAAAAAAATACATGACAGTACGAAAATGATCTTGTGGCACTTTTTGACATTGAAAGTGTGGCATTAGTTAGCTGCCATAAATTAGTTTGACTTATGCTCACCGGTTCAGATATCCTTGTCGGTCTATACGTCAATCTTATTGCGACTTCCTGCTGTTGATTTAAAAGAGTGAATAAAAACATATTGTCGTCGCTCATTGATTTGGATAAAAGATAAATAATGATATATTTTAAGTGTTTCTTCAGTTGTAATCCGAAGTAGGACTTATCCGATGCATATTTTCCAGCGCAATCTATAAAATACAAAACTTCAAATGAACTTTCTTGATTCAGTGACAATATCAAATGTTTTCTCTTTATAAAACCAGCATTAAATCATCGTTACCTGGCGTAGTAGCAAACCTAGCTGTAAGAAGCATTGGAACAGAATAAAATTACTCTACCAACCGATAGAGGTCGTTGAAAATAGATAAATTCTTATAATTAGTTCACAGTTTGCTAAAGGTTTTAGCATAGGAATTATTTTATTTTATTATTTATTATTCGTTTGACGCTTTTTGGAATGAAAAAATTGTACACGACATTCTACAATTTACGTTTTCGCGCGTCATCATATTAGACCGTTAAATTCGATAAAAAAGATTATAACTAAATTTTCATCAAGTGTAAAGTTTCCATAACTTTGTTGAGAATCGACGTGGCCTGTAATCCATTATAAGAGAACTTTTAAGAACTTTTACCATCAATTGCCAACTGCAAGTTCGTCAAACTTTCCTCATTGTGCTCGGAGACGACTGGAAAAGTATGGCCAATTATTATTGTGACCCTCTTCAATGGAACCAAAGTGGGTCGATCCATCAATACGAGTATTTTATATTAGGTTAACTCTACTCTTGTGAGCTTGTATAAAATTACTAAGTCCTACCAAAGGTGTGAGCAGAAGAAAAGCAAACGTTAAAATTGACCCATGCAAGTTTGAAATGGACTACTGTGTTATTATACTGAATTTGCTCGTTTTTGTTTATAATTTAGACAATTGGAGAAATAATTTTAGGAGTATAACTGTAGGATATTTTCGATCTGTGTACCAGATCTTTATACCAGACGAAAATTAACATTATTGCTTTTATAGACCAATTCTGAAATTATATATACTAAAAATAAATAAATTAATTAAAATAACAAAAAATAAATTAGAAAAATATGGACAGGAAAGATTTGTATTTTTGTTTATAACGATTGAACTCAAAGACTACGGTACCTATTAAAAAAAAATTGCCATTAGGAAGCTATACTATCACCGAGTAAACTATATGTAGTACTAAATTTTTTTTTAATTCCGCGCGGAAGAAGTCGCGGACTAAAACTATTATTAAATATAGTTAAAGAATTTATCTTAATAAGATGATCTATAATATTTGTTTTAGCAACATATTCAAGTAGCCATAATTTTTATCTATCTAACCGTTGGTTTCTGAACTGAAAATAATAATATAAAACAATCATTATTTTTTACAAAAAAGAGATAACAAAATGTTTTAAACGAAGATTTTTGTCTCAGAAACCCACGGTTAATCAAACGTCAAGCATGCAAGACTTTCCTTTGATTATTTGGTGCATGTACGCAAAAGAAACAATTAGTATGGCCGAGAGAAATAAAGAAAAATATTCAAAGAATTCTGTACTCCCTTTTATCTTATTGGACAAGCAAAGGAATTGCTTACTTTTCTCATTACGTATTTAATACAAAAGAAGGAATAACATACGAATAATGAAAGTGTATTTTTAAAAGAAATTTCTTCTTTTTTTTCGTTTATTATCTTTTAAGGGTCGATTTTGTTTGTGGACAAACATCGCAATATAATTGGATGGTCATATTGCTCTAATATTAATGTAATTTTGTAGACGTTTTTATGAGAAACCGTTCTTCATAATATTATTAGAGTTTTTTTAATCTTTATTACGTTCCAATTTTAAAACACAGGAAAAGCTTTTTTAGAGGAGCTGTTTTTATTAGTCGTAATTTTATATAAAAATCTGCGTACATTTTATTTTTAGTGTAAACATTTTCACTATGGTATTTAGTTAGATATATAATAACATTTTAATCCCATTCTTATTTATAAATAAAGTACTACAAAAATAAACGAATAACTTTATATAGAATATATTTATAAATGTTATTCCTTAATTCCATTTATAAATTCATTCTCAAGGTAGGCAAGTAAATTTAGATATCAGGATAATCTTCAATGCCGTTATTTTTTCCTAACATTTTCCCAAAAGGAACGGATATCTTTCTCCAATATTTATTACTATAGACCCTCTTTCTACAGGTTGATTTAAATCTCTAAAGGATATTATCTTAATTGCCTTTAACCTCGTGTATGTAGGTTATACTAAGGAGATCCATAAATCTGTTTTAATAGTGTAAACTTAATCAATATATTTGTAAAGGTATATATCGAGTCTAACGCGAATAATCGATCTCGAATCTAATTTCAAGTCGCATTTTTAGTCAATTTTCTTTCAACATAAGTTTAGATCGTACTGACAAATGAAAAACAGATTTATCGTTTAAAGAACGAATCGATCCCGATCGATAATCTAGGCGAGATCAAGGTTCAGGTAGTAATAAAATACTTATTAGCTTGAGAATAGTAAAAAGTGACAAGTAATTTTTGAGTTATCTACCTCTATATATTGGATCAAATAATATTAGACGATCTCGCCTTTGCCTCCTCCTATGAAAAAATTACCAAATTTTATGTATTTTATATGAGTATTACCAAACTAGATTAGATTGATTATATTACTGACGTCGCTACATCAATTTGCTTATTTAAAATATACAAATAGGTTGTTGAACTAGATAATCGCGTAATTTTTTCAACCAACATTATCTATAAATATGTATTAAGTCGCAAAAAGTTAACAAACTACGTAGTAGGAAATTACAGGATCGCGTGCGGGTATTCATTAAAAGATTACGCTTAACCGCGCATTTCAATAAAATTTAATAATTTTTAAATACAGGTTTATAGACATAAGTATCCCTAGCAATTAACTTTATAGTTACTAATACTTAAGAATTTTATGATGTGTTCATATGATCAACTCTTATAAATTTTTATTTCCTTATTTTATTATTGTTGAGTAATAATATTAATTTGTGGATACAAAGAAAACTATTAACGCCTGTCAAATATTAATAGCAAATATACCATCAATCAATTTCTTCTCATCTTATCTTATTTAAATTAACATATGGTAAAGAAGTAATATAGTAGAGTATTATCCTAAAGAATTTAATACACATTTTTTAAGATTCCATATGCTCGTTTCACCTTAACGCTGCAGAGAAACTATTAAATGTTATGAAGGGGACGGCGCGTACGCAGTCCCCACTATCAAAAATTACGCGTCCGAATTACCCGCATTAGGGATAATCGCAGGGGTCAACCCAACCGCAGTGCAATGGAAGAGTCTCGCCCTGGGGGAACCGCCAACTTGATCACGGTAGCCCCTACGCCAGGTAAGTATGAGTTATTCACAATGGCCCGCGAAAGTCATTGCCGTCAAGGGATTCACAATAGCGCGATTTAAGAACCTATGTAAACAATGTATAGCGCTTCCCAGCGTTATTTTGATGAGACAATTTTTTTTAACAGTTTTAGTATAAACCTACATATTTCAACAGATGGCGCTTTTAAAATAAGGAAAATATATCTGATTTTCTAAAAACATGCAACTGTAACGTGTATAGTTCAAACATTTTTTTCTATCGCTTTTTTTTACTCAACCCATAACGTTGAAATAAAAAAACACACCCAATTTTGCTTTTGCCATAGACTGAGAATAAAGCTTTCTGGATCTATAATATTTTTTGTTTTTACTAGCAACATTAAACTTTTTTCTGTCACCCTACAGTGACATTTGTCTGACAAATTTTGTCATTTAAAGACATGCATGTCGTCACTTGGAATTGAAACAAAGTATGAGTATTTTAATTTTCTCGTTAAATTTCCTTTGATCCATTGAATTTATCCGAATTTATATATGTAATGTCTTTATTCGACACCGCCGTTTTCAATTCAACGCTTTTTGAGGCTTTGTATCTTCAGGTAGAAGATACTTTGACCTTTGCAAAAAACTTTTTTGATTCCTGTGTTTCGTCGTTGCCGGTTGAAAATTTACCAAAAACTCTCATAAATTTTGGTGAACTGTCTTTCTACGACGATTTAGCCGAAGTTTTTTATTTCAACGAGTTCCAATTTCTATTACTCAAAACATTTTCATTAATTTTATTGTTTACCTTGTTATTGATTTTTATTTCTTGGCGTGTTTATGGATCGCGTATTTCGGAACGATTTATGAAACCTGGTAAGTTAATGACAACAACATTACAAATATTAAAATAGTTGCTTAATCAATTAACAATCTGTTGTTAAAAATTAAGGTAATTTACTATACATTAGGCACAACACTAATAGATTATATATTTGTCATTCGTTCATAATGCTTTCGATGCTAAAATTTGTACAATTTATTTAAAATTCAATTTTGAGCATTAGTTCCCTTTGTTAATCTCCATTTTCTTTATTTTATTTTTATTATTTCTTTCTCTTTTCTCAATATCTATTTGTCATATGAGATAACATCTTATCTACAGCAACTTCAGCAACAATAGAACAACTAAAAGAAAGTGTATCAAAACTAAAATTGCCTAAAGAACACACTCCAAGAATATAAACATGGCTGATAAAATAAAGAAATTCTTTCAAAAAAAGAAAGCGGATGCTAAATTCAAGCTAGCGGGTCCGGGACACAAGCTTACGGAATCTACGAGCCAGAGCTCTGAATCATCAAAAAAAGAGGTGCCAGTTGTTCGGAGGTCAGGTCTGTCACAGGAGAGTAAAGTTGCAGCAGAAGCTGCATTAGCTAGGTTGCAACAGAAAAGGGACAACCCTGCATTTAATACTTCACTTGCAGCTATTAAGGTTAGTCTTCATTTCTTGTATTTTATCAATAATTAATATCAATAAACTATTATTTTAGTAGAGCTGTTTAGACTTTTTTAAGCCACATTAAAACTGCATTGGCTAGTCCCAAGCATTAAGCGCTTTAAAAAAACTTGTTTTCTTCACCCAAGCATCAAAATGTTTGATTAAAAAATAGCATTTCTGTGTGGACAGATACATGCGGCGTAAAAAAACCGCCTGTACGATTGCGGACTAAGTGATTAAAAAAAGAATTAAATTTGTGAGAAACTAGCGGAAGCAATGCTGAAAGATATTAAAAATGTCCAAATCATAATAATGTCAAAGTTTAAATAATCAAAGTGATAATCAAAAAGTATTTTGTAAACACAATATGTCCATAGGTTGGGCACATTGTGACTAACATACAGTTATTAATTTTATTTATGTATGCTGTAATATATTTAAATTGTTTAACATGTTCAGGCACAAGTTAGGAAGGAATTAGAAAATGAAAAGACTAGTGAAACCGAGAGTACCCATACTATTCCTGAAAGAAAGAAGTCCGTGGAACAGGAAGTTGATGTACCTAAGAACTATGCTGCTTCTGGTGTTTTCTTCAAGTATGTATTACTTATATTTTACATGTACAGTTCAACCTGGATAAACGAGAGTCCAATGCACTGCTATTTATCTCACTCATAGAGGTTTTCCAGCCGGAACCATATAGACAATGAACATCTAATTAACTGCCACATTCTGGGGGTTGGTTCTTAACCATTAAACTAATTGTTACTAAATCATTCATTCATTAAGGCACATAATTTGTGTGATACTAAACCAGCAAATATATGACCACATCAACACTAAATATGAGGCGGGATTGTGGTTTAGCCCCATTTTTATTAATTACTAGCTTTTACCCGCGACTCCGTCCGCGCGGAATAAAAAAATAGAAAACGGGGTAAAAATTATCCTATGCCCGTTTCCTGGTTCTAAGCCCCCTGCCCACCAATTTTCAGTCAAATCGATTCAGCCGTTCTTGTGTTATAAATAGTGTAACTAACACGACTTTCTTTTATATATATAGATGATTAACTATGTAATAAATGTTATAATTTCAGATGTCCATTAATAAGTAATGAAATTTTAACAAGAGAAGAATGGAAGAGGAACATAAAGAGTTTTCTGTATGAACAGTTAGAGGAAGAGAGAGGTTTGACCGCCTGTCTCATTATACAGTCCTGTAATAACAACAGAGAGAAGGTATTTTTTTATGTATATTTTGGTGGTATTTTTTAGTAGTACTGTAGTTAATTAAAAAACCCATACTTATTAATAAAATGTCTTTGTATGTTATATCGAAAATAATATTGTACACATGATGTAATTGTCTAGCTGATAATGAAAACCAAGTTTTTAAAGTTTTCGTGTATCTGACCGCAAAGCTGCTTTTATTCCCGATAATCTCTGGAACTGCTAGATCAATTTTGATGGGACTGGGATAGGAAGGTAGCTGATGCACGCGAACATATTAATGACTGTATTTTATTCAGTGCTTGTCGATAATGCCCTGCCCTGTTGAAATACAGTTTTATACTAGTATGGAGGGCAACAGAACATTTTGCTATGTAACAAATTAGCCTACATCATTCATTTTATGTATGATTCATCATCATCAGCTACTATAGGGGACGTCCCCACTGAGGGGCTCGGAGCCTACCCCAAGTTAGGGCTTAGGGTTAAGTTATGTATGATTAGTTAATATAAATTACATACCAACATTAAGTTATTATAGAAGCAGAAACTTGTAATCTTAGGCTAAGTTTGTTCTTTTTATGTAATAAATAATAAATATTAAATTGGTCAGGCTATTTAGGTTATATGTCACTACAGAATTATCATAAATGCACAGGAAAATCTGCTGTCCGTTAACATATGTTAATATGTTATATATTACAGATAGACACATGTGTGGAAACACTTTGCAAATATTTGGAGAATATTATAACTTACCCGGAACAGGAGAAATATCAAAAGATTAGGATGTCTAACAGGTAATTGATATATATATAAAATATGAATTATTTATTATTAGTCCATTACTTATTTTCAACTAAACTTTTTAATTTATCAGAATACATGTACTCTAATTTTAAAGATTGTTTGATTAGCCATTAATTTCAAATTATAATTTCCAAATTCTGAATTTATAATTAGTAAGATCAAATGTGTTTAAATTCGAATCACATTTAAAGATTTTTTGTTACATGACCGAGAAGATAGATATAAAAAAAGAGAAAGAAAGAGACGGATTTTCTTTAAGTATACACTTTACTGGCCTAGTCACCCCTAACTTGGGGTAGGCTCCGAGGCCCTCGGTGGGGACGTATAGTGAGATGATGATGATGATACACTTTACTTATAACTAATTATTATTTTTATTTCAGGGCGTTTTGTGAACGTGTACAGCCAATAGAGGGCGCCTTAGAACTGCTGTTAGCTGCTGGCTTCAGAGAGGAGATTCTACTCAATCCAGAAGGAGTTGAGGAGCAATACATGGTGTTCAAAAAGGAAAATGTACCTTCTATTGAAAGTTTAACGGTAAGATATACTTAAATTATTTGGCTATACAAACATCTATATCATTTTGAGTAGCCCTTTATGCTTAACAGCATTATTTAAGCTGATTTTGTTATGTAAGGGAACATACCCATACTACGTGACCTATTTTTTAAGATTTTTCGACCCCTCCCTCCCCTCGGTGACCATTCGTAGTATATGCCAAAACCCCCCCCTACCCCTTTAGTTTTCACGTAGTAATTCATAATTATGATTTTTAATCATTTCACAGGCAAAAATTGAAAAAAAAAAAATAATTTGACTCATACTCGTCTTTAATGCATAAGACTGCAATAAAGACGACTTCCAAAACACATAAAACTTCTTGTAGCCTCCTGGATAGAATCCGCAGAGGTCGCACGCGAGACAGGTTGTCCACTGCACCACCATGCACCAACTGTGAGTTTACAAAGCGCTAAACACCGCGCTATATTCGAATATAGGTCGAAAAAATACGAGATTTCTCTCATTAAAATCGACTACGTGACAAAAAGCTGAATCACCCCCCCCCTCCCGTGACTGACCGTAGTATTTTAAGGACTCCGCCCCCCCCCTAAACGGGTCACGTAGTATGGGTACGTTCCCTAAGTTGTAATTCAATATAGTTTTATAGATTTTTTATTAAATTCAGTACCACCAAGCCATTCAGCCTTTCCAGTTTACTGAACAATGAACTTTTTTTTATTAAAAACTAGTTAACTACTGTTACAGTTGTTAAATGATTCTATGAGCAGTTCCTTGTTATGGATATTACACTAAGGGACTTTTTAAGTAACTAATAAACAATACTAAATCTGCTTTTCTTATATTACCATGGAGGAGGAATTGCACAGAAAGAGGGTATTTCCCCTTCCTATGCGTCCCCACTTCCGCCAAATATACTTCTTCCAATACTTTTCTAATAATAAAATAGTGGGAAGGGAAAGAAGACTAAAATTAACGCGGAATTACTTCCACTTGACGCCTGTCTTCTGTGTGGTCGTGGTATTTCACCGGGCGAGCTGACCAATTCGTGCACCTGGTGTTGCTGTTGCTGGTGTCTACCACTGTTAAAGTATCCTTTACTTCTTGGTGCCAATAAAGTGATTGCTGTTTCTAGACGTTGATAGATGCGTTACGCAGTGCGGAACCCATCCAGCTGGAGTTAGACAGGAATGTGCAGGTGCTTTTGCCGTCGCAGGCTGCGCACCAGCTGGCACTGCCTCCAGCATTCTATGCTCTATCCGCTGATGAACTTAAGAGGGAACAACAGTTACGGTGAGATGATTATTGAACTACTATTTGTTAATTGAAAAACCTCTATAACTATGACAAATAGCGTTCCTTTGGATTCTCGCATATCCAGACTCGACTGTATTTGTTTATTTTTTCTTTTTAGCCGACTTCAAAAAGAAGGAGGTTATCAATTCGACTGTATTTTTTTTTATGTGTCACCGCGTAACTCCGCCCCTGGTGGTCCGATTTTGATAAAAAATATTTTAATTGAAAGGAAGTGCTTGCAGATGGGTCCCATTTTTTTTTTAAATAACTAGAAGACTAGTAGATTTTGAATTTTTAACATATAAGTTTGATATTAATACCTGCAGAACGGAAGCAATAGAGAAGAGTCAGATGCTGCGCACGCGCGCCATGAGAGAGAAGGATGAGCTGCGAGAGATGCGGCGATACAAGTTCGCACTCATCAGAGTACGCTTCCCCGACGGGATTCTGCTGCAGGTATACTGTATATAGAATTCGAGATATGAGAGATATACCGACAAGGTGACAAGAACTGTGGGCATAAGTCAAAGTTAATTATGTCAGGTCACTAGAGCCCCGCCGACATCATAAAATGTCACAAGATCATCTTTGTATTTTAGCTGTCATTTCATATTTTTTCTTTTACTTATTTTTTATATTTAATTAGGTTTTATTATATTCTGACAGAACCAACCGCGTAGCAACGACTCTCACCGGTTCAGACACCCTTGTTTTTTGACTATATTTACTAACATACATGTCATTAGCTAATAATTTTTTCAAATGATTGACTGTCTATGGATTTATTTTGTAAAATTTAGATGTTGGTTTCTGAGAACTATCTATAAAAAAATATAGTCATCCAAAAAAAAAACAGAAATAAAATTTGTTTTAAATAGGTATGTTGATCTCAGAAACCCAGATTAGCATTTAAATTGATACAAACATATCTTTTAAGTCTGTAATTACTGCTTTATAAAAAAATTTTTTTAGATGAGTTTGTTATAATTTTCAGGGAACATTCTCAGTGTACGAACGTTACATTGAGATACACGAATTTGTACAAGAACACTTAGAACATGGAGACCTTCCCTTCATTCTGAACACACCGACTGGTCACAAGTTGATACATGATGAAGATGGAACCAAGACCCTGATAGACCTTCGCTTGGTGCCGGCCACCGTACTCACCTTCTCCTGGGACCCCTCCATCCTTGAGCAGATCAATAACAGTCCCAATAAAGATGTCTACTTGAAGCCAGAAGTTATGATACTAGTAAAAGAAATTTAATGGATCTAAAAAGGTCTATCGCCTGTGGAAAAAGATTGTTGTCTATGTCTATTTTTTTCACACCTTTCTCGCTTTTTGAGCTAAGCCATCAGGTCTCAAGCCCTTAGGCTCTTGCAGCACTTAGTATGAGAAATGTACACTAAGGTCTTCACATTGGACATTTAAGGACTTTGAGTGCTGCATTTATAGTTTCACATATATTTCACGACGTATACTTTTTTTATACACTTATGAATTACCGTCTGTTTTCACTAACAAACAACTTGTATATAAACATTTTCTGTGTTGTCTATTTTGAAAAAAAAAAAGATAATTGTTTTTTTTTTTGCAAATATTGACAATGGAAACTTACGATAGAGTTATGTTCTTGAGAACGTATTTAATGCTTAATTCCAATTATTCAATACGTTATAATTAAGCTAATTTATTTTGTTAAATTTAAATATATTTTGTATATCGAGATGTTCAATTAATTCGAAAATAAATATTTAAAACAATGTTACATGAAATATTTTATTTATTAACAATTATAAAATCACAGACGGACAATGCTTATAATACATTAATATTGTGGTTTCCATTCTTGGAACACTTGTATGAAGACATTTTTATATTATAAGTTGACATACGAGCAAACGGCTACCGGAAATCGCCAAAATAGCGAAGTGACCGTTCCCTATAGACATCTGCAATTACAGATGCGTAGTCTACCTCTAAACAAGAGAGTGAACGCACAGACAGGATATTTTCCTTTCCTATGCTTCCCCTTCCCTGCCGAATTCACTCCCCCTTCCAATCCTCTCGTATGATAAGGGTGAGAAGACAAAGAGAACTAATATTAGGCCTCCGGAACGCACACATGTTTTTCTGAAGTGTACCACAGTTGATATATTGTCATCCCACTTATTTTCATTGAAAAGAACAGAGACAACTAAATTTTAATACAAATTTGGAGACCACGGGGTAAAAAAATAACATTGCCACATAAAATGCAACGATTGTGCATTTTTCTTTCTAAAGAGATATTTAACTGGTCGATTGGGAACCTCGTCAGTTTATAATCGGCCTAGAAATCTTTATAGCAAATTAATTGAATGAATCATAAAAATTCACGTTTAACAATACGTCAAATTGTAAATTATTTGATCGATTAACAATCTGAAAATCGGTTTAACCCGATTATATAATAACGAAGTTCACAATTGATCGGTAACTTACATTATATTAGGTGAATGTTTTAAGTTATGCGGCGGCGTCACCGATCGGCAGATCCGGTACTTTATTCTCTATGGTGACAGATTTTGTGCAGTCCTCAGTCTTGTAAATGCCGACCAGACGATTTGAAGCCTCGAACATATTGTATCGTAACGATATTATTATGAACTGTGCATTTCTCGTTCTTTCCTGAAATTAAAATATATTACTGTGGGTTTTCTATTCTCTGACTATGGATTTATTTTCACGCAAAGCTACTTTCGTTTCATTTAATCTAAGAAACATTTAGACCAGTGTTTCCCAAGGTGGGACTTACGCCCCACCTGGGGGACATTTGGATTTAGAGGGGGGCAATTCAGAGATTTAAAAACTTAAGGCTACATCCTTACAATGATAACCAGTGCTAAACAGTACATAAAAACGTTTTACAGACAAAAATCCGTTGCATTTAAACTATTTATATGTGTTTTCGTGTTTACAAAAATTATATGAAATTGATCTAGTCAGCCAAAAGTAGTATTTAATTATTTCTCTCACATTGTAAATTTAGGCCTCGAGAGAAATTTATTTCTAAACAAAATTTATAAGGGGACAATGGTCATGTTCATCCTGAAAAATGGGACATGGATCCAAAAAGGGTTGGTAACACTGATTTAGACCAATTTTGACAAGGCTTTTACAGGAAGGTAGCTAATATATGATAGAGTAACTATTAATTAGCTATTTTTTTTTTCACGCTAACAAAATTGTATCTACCTTAATATAATTAGCAACAATGGAGACATTCTTGAAATCGAGTGCGGCGTCGATTTCGTCCATGACGTAAAGAGGAGTGGGGCGATAGTAGTGCAGAGCAAACACCAGCGCGAGAGAAGACAACGTCTTCTCACCACCTGACAGGTTCGATATATTCTTCCAAGACTTACTCGGCGGACGCACACTGGAATTAATATAAAATTACTTTATTATCATCTTCTTTCTGAAGATACCTTCTAGAAAATATCCATCCATCTATACATACAAAAATTTGCAATTAAAACTCAAAAACTACTAGTAAATTAATTAAAAATTTCCTAATAATGGAAATAAAAATTTTACTACTCTCCTATACATCTCTATCAGCCGACATTTCTCAATTCGTTACCGTCTTCCGCTTATCCTTACTTTTTTATACAATCTATAATTTCTTTGGTCTTCCCCTACCTTTGTAGCTAATTACTTCAATGGAAAAACTTTATCTTAATATAAATAAATCTCGTGTCACAATGTTTGTCCTCAATGGACTCCTAAACCACTTAACCGATTATAATAAAATTCGCACACCATGTGCAGTTCGATCCAACTTGAGAGATAGGATAGTTTAAATCTCAAATTATAGTCGCAACTTTAATTTATTGCTAATTATTTGTCTGTTATTATTTGACAGTCACAATTATCTGTTAACTCCAAATGATTCTAACTGATGTCGATACCTTTCGACTGGGTTGAGTAAGTAATCAATAGATGGCGCTGCTATGGTAAATATACGAACGTGTCATATAAGCTTATTAACTGCGCGCGGACGGAGTCGCGGGCGACAGCTAGTATCAAACTATATTATAGAAGTTCATTACTTGAGTTAATATTTAATCTAAAAATTATAATCTCACCTGAAGATAATTCCTTCAGTAAAAGGATCCAATGAATCCACGAGTTCTAATTCAGCATCACCGCCCAATGTTATCATTTGATACATTTCCTTAAGTTTTGTTGTTATTGTTGTAAAACCTGAAATTTAAATTTAAAAAAAATAATGACAAATTATTCCTTTTATGCCAGACTTTACATCTATCTATATATATAAAAGGAAGTCGTGTTAGTTACACTATTTATAACTCTCTTCTTCTTCTTCTTTTAATTAATACTGGACTCCATCGTAACTTCGATGATTTTGCCAACGTCAAGGTTGAAGATAATTGATAATGAAAGATGTAAATAAATAAGAAAAAAACAAAAAAAACTACAATAGCTAATGGCAGTCCAGAAATATGAATTCCAGTCTTCTTAGTTAGTCTTAAGTCTTCTTAGTTACACTATTTATAACTCAAGAACGACTGAATCGATTTGACTGAAAATTGGTGGGCAGGTAGCTTTGAACCAGGAAACGGACATAGGATAATTTTTACCCCGTTTTCTATTTTTTATTCCGCGCGGACGGAGTCGCGGGTAAAAGCTAGTAGTAAATATTTAAGAAAATACACCTGGATACCTTGTAGGAAAATTGACTAGTAATTTTTAAACATTTACAAACATGGGTTTGTAACAAACTCAAAAACTACTGGACCGATTTCAAAATTTCTGAGCAAAATAGTCTATAATTCATATTGTTTGTTAAAAAAGTGTCTACTCGTGTGAAGTCGGGACAGGTAGTTAGTGTTATAACGTACCACAAAGGAAATCTGTAGTTCGTTTCTTCCTCAGCTGATCGTACAGAGCTCGCATTTCATTCCTCTTCGTAGTGATCTCATCTAACTCGGCCGCCCTTTTCAAATATAATTCCTCTTTGGTCTTATAATCCTGGAATAATAAAATAAGAATGAAAAATATAAATTTTTGACATATTTATCGTAAACATTATTTATATAAGAGTAAACCAGCGACTCCGTCCCCGTGGAATTAAAAAAACTAGTGAATCAGTAGCCTACGTGTTCTTCCAGACTATGTTCTATATCTATGCTATTTCGCTGTTTTGGAAAAAGGTTACAACAAACAAGATCCATCCAACTATACTTTTACATCTATATATATATAAAAGAATGTCGTGTTAGTTACACTATTTATAACTCAAGAACGGCTGAATCGATTTGACTGAAAATTGGTGGGCAGGTAGCTTAGAACCAGGAAACGGACATAGGATAAGTTTTACCCCGTTTGCTATTTTTTATTCCGCGCGGACGGAGTCGCGGGTAAAAGCTAGTTTATAATATTGTAGTAAGAAGATAATTATGTATGAAAATTATTTTATCACGATTTCATAGTGTCATTAACCGTAGGTTTCTGAGACTAATATCTCTGTATAAAACATATCGTCATCCCTGTCAAACCCTCCCTCCCTCTCTCTACTCTATTTTGTCCCGCTTTGACAAAATAGAGATAACAATATGTTTAAAACGGATATGTTGGTATCAAAAACCCTCTGTAAACTGTTCCTATACTATTTTTTTATAATAAAATTAAATTACAGTGTAGATGTTATTAAATACGGCGGCTCGGAGCTAAAGGGATACTGTTGCGTCCCTCAGCATCCCTTTACGTACTGCACAGCTGAACTTGATCCGCCAAGATATTTAAAACGGGCTCTACTTACTTGAATAGCTTGTATGTTAGGTTTGGCATCCCCCAGCCTGGTCTTCTGCGCCTTGAGCCTGTTCCGCAGCTCGTCTACTGAGCACTCCTCCAGCTCCTCGTGTGTGTGTCGCACCAGTGGGTCAGGCCGCTCAATGCCCGGCACTCCCTCCACACACGGGTCTTCTAACTTTATTGATGACAGCTGCAGAATGACAAAATAAATTATTAAAACTTAAATCCATGGCTCCCACATCATAAGCCACAATTTTGAGATTTACACTTTTTATGTTAAACTAGCTTTTACCCGAGACTCCGTCCGCGCGGAATAAAAAATAGAAAACGGGGTAAAAATTATCCTATGTCCGTTTCCTGGTTCTAAGCTATCTGCCCACTAATTTTCAGTTAAATCGATTCAGCCGTTCTTCAGTTATAAATAGTGTAACTAACAAGACTTTCTTTTATATATATAGATTAACTTGATGAATACAATTTCTATGTAAATTTGAAAGTCTATTGTAAGTTGTTTGATGCGTTTTAATTAATAGTATGAATGTTTAGTTTTGTCTTGCAAGTTGGTATTTCAAACATACGATAGTTTACTTGGATATCGGAATGTACATACAGTTGTCTTATTACTATGACTTAGAGGTCATAAAGATCACATAAGAACGAAGTTACTACTTTTAAAGTAGTCTAGTTTACTCTTTAAAAATCCAAAGTAAATAAACATATTAAACTAGCTGTCGCCCGCGACTCCGTCTGCAGTATGAAAAATAGATGTTGTCCGATTCTCAGACCTACTGAATATGCTCACAAAATTTCATGAGAATCGGTCAAGCCGTTTCGGAGGAGTACGGGAACGAAAACTGTGACACGAGAATTTTATATATTAAATATTATACCTCTTTCTCCCACAAAGGTATTTTACTGGCAGCATCTTCTACGGACTTTTCCATTTTGCTGACATTATTATCAGCGTCCAGTCTTTCTCCCTTCAGTTTGTTCTCCTTCTCTTGTAGTGATGCTATTTCTTTCTTTATACTAGAAAATTCTCCTGAACCTTCATTTATTTCCTCTGTAATCTGTTGATTTAAAAGTCAAATAAAAAAAAAAGATTGTTACTTTAATAAAATTATGAATTATCAGAGATTAATTCGTAATAAAGAAATAATACCATTAAAATAAAAAATAATACCAATGAATCAAAATGTTTATACGAAAACATTGATGTATATTTAGGTAATATAGAACATAATAATTAGACAGGACACTTTCAAATTTTTTTTTTTTCGTTTTAAATAAAAATAGTCATGGGTTTCCGCCATAATATCTATACAAAAACATATTGTTATATTGGTTTTACAAAGAGAATGATATGAAATATGCTAATATATGTTTACTTCTCAGTTTTAGTAAGAAGAGGTCAAACGCCGATGTGATCTACAACACCCATGAAAGGATGTCCAAAATTACAGGAACTTTACCATTTTTGGAACGAAGTTCCTTATCGCGCGTTGTGAAAGGGGGCTAGACGGAAAAAATTCTTACGAAAAGTTGTCACGACACTTTTTGCTATAGACTAATGAGCGCTACTTCACCATGGCAACGACGTGACAATATATAAAGAAAATTCATAGAAATAAAATGTACTTCTTGTGAAGACTTGAGTTTTTTATTCATAGAATAAACATTGGTTCCTTCACTAATTAATAGAAAGGAACTTCGTTCCATCCGGGTGTCCCAACACACCTCTCAAGTTTTTTCTTTTAGTTTTTCTATGGAAATCTGGGTAAATAAAATTAGTAAAATCAAATACCTCATCTAATTTCTGCTGTAATTCTTTATTTTCTATTGTAAGTGTTCTCTTCTGTTCACTTAATCTCGTTATATTTCGTTCAGTTTCCTCCAAATCTGCTTGCATTTGATTTATTTTATCTTTTGACTTTTTAGCGTTTCTGAAACAAACATTTTTTTATTTCTTTATTCATATTATTAATGTAATATTATTATGAAACATGTTTCACCGAAAAATTATCAACTGCAGAAATTCATATGTATATTTAGGAAGGTATTTAATATTAAAGTTGAAAAAAAATTATATGGAAATTTGTTATCAGTGGTAACTTTTTACGTAACTCAAGTACGGCTGAATAGACCAGGATGAATTAATGTACTGTTTTTTTTATATATAACAAGGTGGCAAACGAGCACATGAATTCGCCAAAATGGCGAAGCGACTGCTGCCCATAGATATTCGTAATTGCAGATGCGTTGCCTACCCTCAATCGAAAATGTTGTTTTATTTTTTTTAAATTCCACATAGACAAGGTCACAGGCGACGATTAGTAAGATTATAAATCTTAAATATAAAATGAACCTTATGCTAGCATTAATAGCGACTTTCAGCTTGGATATTTCAGCGCCGATTTTATTTATCTTCTTGCTCAAATCATCGACTATATTCTGCAAGTTCTTCACCTTATTGCCAGCTACTGACGCTATCTGAGCATCTACACCGTGCACCTCCTTTTCCACCTAGGAAAAAAAAAGATAAAAAAGGTGAAAGTGTGACACAATCTCTGTTGTATCAATGAGTATGTACAATATATTTTTTTATATTTCTCCAGTAGAAAACGGTAATTACTAAAGAAAGATGGCTAAATATTCTTTATAAAGAAGTATCCCTTTCTTTCCATTCAAAAGAACAAAGACAATAAAAGGTAATATTTTAATTGTTTCTTGTCACGGTCTGTCAAAATGTATACAGTTCAACCTGGATAATTGGGAATCCAAGAGACCGCGATATTTTTCTCGCTTATAGAGCTCGTCTATCGGAACCAGTCAAGACTATCCCTTATCCGGGTTCGACTGTATATAATATGAAGATAACACATAATCTCTTACTTCTCCCGCATCAAATTTCGCTTTCTCCATTTTCTCCTTAGCGTCATTGAGAACAGTCTCCAATCTCTCTTTCTCTCTCTGGTCCACTCTACTCGCAACTGCTTTGCGTTCTTGTTCTTTAATTTGTCTCTGGAATACATAATTTAATTAAATTTCCACTTACAAAGCATTACTTTAAATATATGTTATTTTTGTGTTGTATAAACATAGATATGTTTTTGTATATGTGTATTTGCAGTGGAATCTCACTGTAACAAATCCTTAATCAACATTAACATTTTGATTAACTCAATTGACATTTTGTCCAGAAATTTCTTTTAGAATATTAAACTCGGAAGCGATATTAAGAATTAAAAGCTTCCGTAGAGATTTAGTGACAATAAAATATAATATAAATGAATAAAATCGACGAAGAAGTTTGACAAAAAATTTGATCGTTTACAGAACACTTTATCGCTGTCAATCAATACAATGTGCAAACCTTAAATTGCGATTGTTCATTCATTAAAGATATATCGATGTCAAAATATATTTGAGCCGTTTATTTTGAAAGTGACCTAACTCCGTTTTTCAATTTTTTGCCAGTTACCATTGTTACATGTACAACTTCATGTTATTTATCAGTGAAGCACTTCAGATTGCTTAAATTCTGAGAAAATACGATACATTTTTTACACATAAGTTTTCCGAATTAATTGAATAACTGAGCCGTGTAGTTTGAAAGTGGCCCAACTCCATTTATAGTTACATAAAGTTATTGTTTCATGCATCTTAAAACATATTAAAAAATTAAGAAGTGACAAACACATCATAGCTTACAGTGACATGTGCACCGGGCAAAATAGAAACATTAAAGTAGCTTTAATGTGGTTGAAAATTGTCCAAGCTTTGGATAATAATGTAGAAATTATAGATCATAATTTTTTAATATCAGGACATTCGTTTTTACCAATTGATAGAGATTTTGCCGTGGTAGAAATGACATTAAAATAAATAATTTACTGTACGTTCCCCAAGATTACTACAAGATTATTAAAAAGTGTCGGAAGGGTAATAATTTTATTCTAAATGAAATGAGACAGGAAGATTTTGTATCGATAAAATTATTAGAAGACGCAATTTTTAAAAGAGTAAAAAATTCTGATGGAGAATCAGTAAACTTGTTAAGAATATGTTGGATGCGTTTTGTCAGAAATGGACCGTATAAATTTTTTCATAAGACATCCATGAATGAAAATGAAAATTTTAAAGTTCTGAATTTATTACCACGTCGGGGTAGTCTAGTAAATTGTTTTGTAATAAATTTATGTTTGTAATTTTCTATGTTCTGTAATTAAAAAATGTTTTGAATCGCATAAATTATGTTTCCGAAGTGTTTTCAACATATGCAAAACAAATTCCGTATTCTTTTTTTTTTCAATTTGAAACATCTTAAATTACGTTGAATGGACTTGGGCACCTTCAAATTTTATAATGAATCTGGCTGTTAATTTTGAAAGTGGCCCAACTCCATTCTTGATAAGAATACGCACGTTATTTACTTAATAATTGCCACTATTTTAACAGGAACTTTAAATTTAACAACCTTAGATACGCTTAAGCAGTATGACTCCTTAGTATCTTATACGTATATTTTTAAATTCATTGAAACGCAAAACTTTCAATATCTCGATTTGAAGATAAATGGAGTTAGGCCACTTTCAAAATAAGCGGCTCATTTATACACCGACAAGGATATCTGACCATGTGGGCATAAGACAAACTAATTTATTACAGCGCACTAGCGCCCTCCTGTCAATGTCAAAAAGTCACAAGATTTTCGTACTGTAGCTATTTCTGACAGACATAACCGCGACATTAGCACATCTCCTACCATCTCAGATAATCTTGTTTGAAATTACCTTTAAAACAGGTATTTGTTCCTTCAAACTATTAACTTCAATGCGTAATTTGTTCAGTGTCGTCTTGCCCTCTTCAGTTCTTCTCTGCAGTGATATTATATTCTCTTCCATCACAACTTGTTCTTCTCTTAGATTAGATAATCTGTAATAATAGAACATATCATGTTATAATGATGTTTGTGGTCTTTGTTAATACATTTTAATAAAAATGAGATGTCTTCGTATCGACAAAAAACAATTTTATAATCAAAAAATTTGACTGTATGTTTGTCCGCAAGACCGCGTATAATCTACGGAACGACTGTACCGATTTTTTGCTGGACTTGAACGGGAAGGTAGCTGAAGCACGCGGGCATATTTTAAAGTACTTTTGTTAATTCTTTTGTTCTTTTTTTAATTCTGCATTGACAAAGTCGTGAGCGATCGCTAGTTATTAAATAATTACTTAAAATACGATACGTTAAAAAATGTAGTCTTGTATTACCTGTTCTCCAGGGCAGTCAGTTTTTCTTCAGTCTGCTGCAGCACGCGGGGGTCTTGCTCGCTGGTGTCCTGCTGCACCGAGCTGGACATGCGCCCGCGCATCGCCGACCGCCCTCCGCCCGACATCGTACCTGAAATTATACATAATTGGATGTTGTATTCGGATTAGGATGTATAATTATGTTACAAAGTTGACGAAAAAAAACTATAATAATTTAAATAAAATTTAGATTAATAATATTTTTAGTAATTAAAATAGTTATACTTTTGACATTCAGTATTCTTTATTCTCTCAGTTATTCAGTTCATGACAACATGACACGAAACACTTATCAGAAAGTGTGACGTCACACCAACACCATTGTCAATATTGATATTTTCATAGTTCAGAATTCAGTACCACAACAACATACAGAGATACAATTTTAACCTACAACACGGCGTGACGTCACTGAAGGCATCTTGTCTTCGCGTAATTTTTAAATATATTTTATACTATTACATGTTTCAAATAACTGATTTCGAATACAATGACACTTGTCAAATAATTCACTACAATGAAATCTGTATTTTTTCAAAGAAAAAGTCGTAGCCTTGGTACAGTTAAAATTTATTTAGACACTAGCGACCCGCCCCGGCTTCGCACGGGTGCAATGCAAAATATACCTACTACAGAATAAATGCACAATTTATTTAGGGTACTTAAATGGATAAGGATTAATGCTGTATTGTTTAAAATCACTTCGTAAAAGAATAAAAATGGTTATGCTGGGTTATCCCTAAGAGATAGACATATACCATCGCGGAATTTTTTGTTGAACTTTTTAAGGTGAACAATACTGTAGTACATTATTTTGGTCTATCTCGTAGGGTTCAGCCAGCGTTTGCAATATAAGCGCAAAAAAACGTGCTTATTTACGACATCACATTAGAAAACTTTAAATTTATCAGTGTTTCTCTACTATATTATGCATTTATTATACATACAAACCTTCCTTAAGAATCACTCTATCTATTAAAAAAAACCGCGTCAAAATCCGTTGCGTAGTTTTAAAGATCTAAGCATACATACGGACATACAGCGAAAGCGACTTTGTTTTATACTATGTATATTGATTGATAAGCCAGAATAGTACAGTTCGAAATATCTGGCGATGACGTCAGTAGTTGTATAGCGTTCTCATGTACTCATACATTTGTCTGGCTCTAAAGCGACTTGGTTTGTTCATACGATTCCTATATCTAAATGAACCTTTAGTAGACATGTATCGTCAATGAAAACGTACCAGCGATTTCAATAACATCTCCCTTGAGTGTGACGACTCTATACCGCACTTGTCCGTACGCGATACGCGAGGCCTGCTCCAGGTTGTTGGCGACCAGAGTGTCGCGTAACGCGAAGTAGAACGCGGGCAACACGCGCTCGTCACGCACTTGGATGAGGTCGAAGAGACGAGGCGCGTTCTCGGGACTGGAATCAAAAAGGCTATAAGTTTTTTTTTTTTTTTAAAGAATATAGTTAAAAATGAGCAAGTCATCTGTTATATGTAGCGCAGGTAATATTGACAATACTAAAATACTCTGCAAACTTTGTCAAACTTAATGTATTTGACAGATTTTTTTACGATTTAAGAGCATACAGCTTTGATGTTTGATAGAGAAAGTATGATCATTTACGACTTAAAGGTGACAATTAGGAAGGACCTTAATTAGTTTTAAAGGTTATGCTAATTTCCAATTTTTTCAGTAATCTTCGTAACTTATTCAGTGATTCAGATATCGTTGATTGGACATTTTTATATATTACTAGCTGTCGCCCGCGACTCCGTCCGCGCGCAATTAAAAAAAAATGAAAAATAGATGTTGGCCGATTCTCAGACCTACTGAATATGCTCACAAAATTTCATGAGAATCGGTGAAGCCGTTTCGGAGGAGTACGGGAACGAAAACTGTGACACGAGAATTTTATATATTAGATAAGTTGGCAAACATAAAAACTGCGGGAATTCGCCGAAACAGCGAAGCAACCGTTACCCATAGACATCCGAAATTGCAGATGGAATTATTATTCTGTCATGTTATTGTCATGAATAGGTTTCATATATTTCTATCCTTATGGCATCAAATGCGACAGCTATACTTACTAAGTCATCCGTCTCTCGTACTGCTGTATGAGGTGTCGTTGTTTATCCAAAGCTATAAAAGTAGCTCGTCCTACGTCATTGTTCCTTAGAAACTCAACACAACTCTGTGCAGTTTCCACTGTGTCCACAACAATGTTGTCGAGAGCACCGCAACATGTTGATATAGCGATATCGTATTTAACATCAATACCGCCCAAATCACCCTTAAAAGGAAAACACAAATTATTATTGTGCCCTTCAAAATCTCCTTTAAAATATGGAATGGCCTAATTCCTTTAAATTTATTCTTCTTCTTCTTGAGGTGCCTCTTCTACTAGCGAAGGTTGGCGATTAGTTCTCTAAATTTTATTCTGTCTCTTGCGAGGCAAACAGTTGGACTGCACTTAAACAGTAGGTTTAAACTGATGGAAGTCTCAAGATAATGAATACGATACAAAAATCATATATAGCTTTAGATTTTTAAAAAGCTTTCGATACTGTTATTATTTATCTACTATCGAATTATGGAAATTATTGAATTGAAAACAATCAGAACATATTTATTTTAATAATTACTTAGAATATTATAAATGGGTGTGCAATTATTTGAAAAATACAAAGCTTTCAAAAGAATATACATATGGTGTACCCCAAGGTCGTATTCTAGGACCAATAATATTGTTACAACTTTTTAATCATTTCGATTCGTAAAAAAAATATAGAAATAAATTGATAAAACTCTTAAAGTTTTAAAGGAAAATTGGGAAATAAGATTTGTACAGCACTCACCAGTCTACCAAATATCCCGGGCAATCTGCCGCTCCTCTTTTCACTCATCAAAGAATCTAAAACTCTACCCTTAGATCTATTCGCGTTCATTGCTTGACGAGATTCTTCCAATTGTGCTCTGAAATCATATTTAAAAAAAACTTTAGTAGGATAAAAACAATGACATGAAGTTAAATTTCTGACACAATACGAGGTTTTGTATTTAAGTATCTACAAGCTCATAACATCAAATATTAGCAATAGCGGAGGTGGAGGTGGATGCGGAGGTGAATTGTGTCCACTCGATGTTAACGGAGGAGAAGAATGTAAGAAAGTAAAAATAGCAATTTCCATATGCCTCGCATTGGAAGTCAACATAAATATATATCCGAAAAAAAATACGGAGGTGGATGCGGATGTGGACGTAAGATTCCCCGGAAGTTATGCACTTGCAGAGGCTGAGGCGAAATTGCGTTACAACCCTATTTTCGACTACTGGTCTGGTATTGTGGTCTCTATTTTATTTAAGACTAGCTTTTACCCGCGACTCCGTCCGCGCGGATAAAAAAATAGAAAACGGGGTAAAAATTATCCTATGTCCGTTTCCTAGTTCTAAGCTACCTGCCCACCAATTTTCAGTCAAATCGATTCAGCCGTTCTTGAGTTATAAATAGTGTAACTAACACGACTTTCTTTTATATATATAGATATATAAGATAATGAAAGGGATGACAATATGAATTGATACAAGGGTGATTTTAGTTCTGAGGTAAGAATTACCTTAAAGATCTTGCTTCTTGTGAAAGTTTCGTATCCTCTTTCTTCAATTCTTCAAATTTTTTCTTTGCATCACGTAATTGTCTTTCATTATCAGGCACTGACGTAGCTAAATCATTTAGAGATCTGAAACATACGAATAATTTAATGAACATACTAGTTATTATATACTAATATTATATATTTCATTATGTACTTACGTTTCCTTTTCTTGTACACCTTGTACAGCTTTTTCGTAAGCATCTTTCATTCGTTGCAATTTCTCATTTTCCTTTTCTTCTGTACTCAAATATATTTTCAGCGCGGATTCAGCAAGTTTGTAATTATTTGTAGATTCGTCGACGATTTTCTTCAGATCGATTAGTCTCGCTTGTAATCTGTCTTTGATTTCTTGGAATTCTTGGGTCTTTTCTCTGTAATTAATTAATTTATTACATGTTTTTTTTTTTAATTTTTACAAGAAATGTATTACAATTACATACGAATGTATGAAGGATAGAGGTTAATGCTACATAAATGTTAAAAAAAGAAAAGTTTTTTTTTTGTTTGTAACCGACGAACTCAAAAACTACTGGATTGATTTCAAAAATTCTTTCACCATAAGAATGTTACATACTTCCAAAGTAAGCAGTTTTAATATTGTTCTAAGATAATTGAAAATAATTATCAGTTATACATAACTGTCTGTCAGCTGTCGCCCACTACTCCGTCCGCGCAGAATTAAAAAACAAACCGTAATAAATAGTACTAATAGACTAATAATAGAATAACCGTAATAATAGACTGGAAGAACACATAGGTTTACTATGATCTACATCTATGCCAAATTTCATCGAGATCCATTTAGACGTTTTGGAGATACTTTCAAACAAACATCCATCCATCCAAACATTCGCATTTATATTAGTAAGATTTACCTGACTCCAACCATCTCTTGTCCCAACTCTTCATCAGCCAATCTTTTATTCTCAGTGTGTCTTTCAAGCAAACCTTCGCAATCTTCTATTTCTTTTCTATTTTTTTCTGGGATCTGTTACAGTAAATAGCTTGTAATAAATACAGATATTACATTCATATATATGTATAGTTTATCTGTTTGAGAGAAAATGGCGGGAAATAAATTTGACAGCTCACAAATTAAAGATAAAAATTTTCAGGTTATCAAAAGAAATCTACGAGAAAAAAAATCTCTGTTCTAACCAATTCCAACTCAATAAGTTTCCCTCTCTCAGTCTCCAGCAGTTGTTCTAGATTTTTCTTCTTCTTGTTGGCCTGCGTGAGGTCCGCCTGCACTGACACAGTCCTCTTCTTGTAACTCTGCAGTTTTTCTGTTAATTCATCCTTTTTACTCTGCATTGTATTGTATTTTCTGTTAACAATTGATACTGCAATTAATCTCATAACTTAGAGAAGTAAGGATTCATACAGACCGAGTCGGTGTGTAGAGCAGATTATTATAGCAAGTAAAAATGAGCTTTGTACAATTGTATCAAGGTTGAATTTTACTTTTCATGTCTTTTTTACGCATGCTTTTGATATAAAAGACTTGCAAAGTAAAATTAAACCTTATTTCAATTGTGTAAAGATCAATTTTATTTGCTATAAAAAATCTCTTTTTGAATGGACTATTAGGGATATTTGTAACTGTTGGTTTCCTTTACATTGACATTTTTTACACCTGTTTAATACATATTGTTGTCTCTGTTTTGTGAAAGAGAACGTAAGGGATAACAATATGTATTGATAAAACTGTCACTACTGTGAACTACTGTAATAAGGATTGTCAGATTCCAACACAGTCTATGCCAGTATGCAGAAAAACCTATACCATTGGACATTTCTTCAAACCATTAATTTGTGCGAAACCAACAAACATCCATTCATCCATCTAAACCAGGGATCCCAAGAACTATTTGGGACAAGTGACCCCTTTTTCCAAAATGAACTGTTACAACAGACCCCCCATGGCCAAATTACCTACTTTTAAGATCAATTATTATTATTATTCATTCTGACTTAGGTCAATAGAAGAAGGCAGAGTGAGAATTAGCAATGCTTTAAGTTCGATAACCCTTGGGGAATCCTTGATCTAAACATTCGCATTTATGATAATAGTAATATTATAAAGTATATTATTATAGCATTTAGATAATAAAGTGTTATACTCACTGCATGCCAGTTTGATAGATATCAGACTTTTCCTTCAGTAAAGTCTGCACTTGTATCAATTTACCATCGATCGCGGCTAAATTCTCTTTCAATTCATCTAAATCTTTTTTCTTGGATTCAATAATTTTATTAGTTTCATGTCTGAAAACGATGTGTAAAATATAATTTACTTAAAAAGAAGAAAGAAGAAGAAATTAAATAAGAAAAGCTTTTCTTGAATTAAAGTTTTGATTTTTTCTAAAATGGCACTATTTTTAATAAATCAAATAATTTCATAATTAAGAAAAAGTACAGCTAATTTCTTTTTTTAAAAGCACATAAGTCATTTGATAACCCGCAGCGAGTGCAGCTTTAAGTCATAGTGTCAAAGTGACTTACATATACTTCTGCAGTAACATATTCCTCGTCCGATGCACCGTGTTCGTTAATATCATCTGTTCCACAGCTTCTCTCATCGGCTGTTCCAGCTTCAACTTCTCAGCTTCGACCAGTCGTACTCTGTTCAACTTCTCTTTTCTCATCTCACTGTATTCTTCAACTTTCACCGATAGCTGTTCTATGGGTTCCTGTAAATTACGTTGAATGTCTCAGGTATTACGACAATATTGAAGTATCACCACATTTAAAACTCATGTTATATCATAAGTATTTGCTACTAGCTTTTGTCTGCGACTCCGTCCTTGCGGAATAAAAAAGAACATAATTTGTAGCCTGTGTGTTCTTCCAGACTATTTTCTACATCTATACAAAATTGCAGCGACATCTTTTCTGTCGTTCTAGAAATACGTAGTAACAAACATCCATCTAAATATTCGCATTTATAACATTAAATAAAATAAGATAGCACTTTTCAAATATATTGTCGTCTCTGAACATCCCACGAGTCACTGTCCAGAACACAATGTTAAATGTAGTGTATTCGCATCAACTGAAAGTCAGAAAAGCATTAAACCGCTCCATACTAAAGTATAAAAATCGAATGTTACTTGCCTTATACCGGGAAGTGCCTATGATGTCTTCTAAATACTCTAGCATTCCAGACTCATGTTCCGACTGACCCTTGGGCTTCATCATTGCGATCTGCTCCACCTCGCCCTGAATAATTCAATTAAGATATTGAAATAAATTGTTTAAACTTACGCGAGACATTTTTATAGCTAAATAAAAACGACTTCATTCACGAGTTTCGAACCCATTGGGAACGTACACCTTCCCACCGTAGCCTAATAAGGAAAGGATAGGAAGAAAAGTCGACGGAAAGCCTCTAACTCATTGTATGATTTTTGCTTGCTCTTTAACGACCTTTATAGAAAATGTGTAAGGCATACCTGTAATATTAAAAATCGATTATGATCCAAATCGATTCCGTGCGAGCGCAACATTTTAGCGACTTCTTTGAACTGAACCCTGCGTCCATTCAGAGTGTAGTACGAGGAGTTGTCTTTGAACGCTGTTCTAGACACGACTATTTCACTATTGGGCACCACTGTGAAATCTTCACCTTCCTGCAACAAATTAAATATAAAATAAATACATTTTAAATAAATTGAAAAATTATTTTTACTGAGTACAAATGTATGGGCAGCGGTCGCTTCACTATTTTAACGACTATGTAGCGGGGGGGTTAAAAGTACCAAACTGTATAAATTGATTTAACTAGTGAAAATATATGTTTTAATAGATCTATACTATACTAGCTTTCACCCGCGACTCCGTCCGCGCGGAATAAAAAATAGAAAACGGGCTAAAAATTATGCTATGTCCGTTTCCTGGTTCTCAGCTACCTGCCCACCAATTTTCAGTCAAATCGATTCAGCCGTTCTTGAGTTATAAATAGTGTAACTAACACGACTTTCTTTTATATATATAGATTAGTTGTATTTAAAAGATTACTTTATCATTTCTTTTGGAAAAAAGAGACAAAAAATGTTTACAGTCAGACAAAAAATTATGGTCGTCAACGTGGTTATAAAATAGTGTGTTTTACCCTTAAATATGTATCACCGAAAAGAACTTCCGGTATCAGTACTTTATTTATTTGTACAGATCTAATTACAGAAGCCTGTCATATTTCAATAATCATAATTACTGGTAATGTCTAATATCAGCTTACCATAAAAGGGTTGACAAAAATTATAGCTAAAATGTAATTAAAACACTATCAAAGTTTTTTATGGTTTGGCCTTATAACTTAGCAAAAACGTTATTTCATACTTTAGAAATTAACTTCTGCCTATACATTACATTTTTATTTCACGAGCAAAATATTCGCGTAGTCAATAATAACTCATTTAATCCATTTAGAAGGCAAACATTGTACACTTATTCACAGATTAGATACGTTTATTTATTATTAAACTGGCATGTTATTTATTTATTACAGTATTGTTTATAATTTAACGCCATTCGTCTCGTTGGTAATTGAAAAATATCAAAGTATTAATAGAACGAACGCTTGAGTTTAAAATTTATTGAAAAAAAATTAAAGAAAGTTTAGAAAATTTAAAATGAACATTTTAATTTTGTTTCTACGTGAGTTAAATTTATCTAGTAAATAATATAATTTAACAATTTAGTTAGTATATTACATAATATATACTATAGAATGTAATTAAGTGGAAAAATAAGAAATATTAATGTATGTTTACTGATAAGGTCTTTCATGTTTATTCTACTATTAGCTGTCGCCCGACTCCGTCCGCGCAGAATTAAAAAAACCTTTATAAGCAGTCTATGTGTTCTTCCAGACTTTGTTCTACAACCGTGTCAAATTTCATCAAGATTCGGAGATACCTTCAAATAAACATCCATCCATCCATCGAAACATTCGCATTTATAATATTAGTAAGATACGTATTTCTGCTCAAAATCACTAACAACTAGTTGCAAAATAAGAGTAACTATTTATAGAATAACTGCTTTGTATTAGAACAAAAATACATCTCTATGTCTTCTTATCTTCGATATTAATATTATTTAATCCACAGTTTCGATCATCGGTCTAACATTTGCGGTGCCGTGGACTAAAGCGCCAGAGTTTGCTTGCAGATGCCCACCGGGCAAGTCAGTGTGTTCCAGCAATCTGCTGACGTACGATGGTATTTGCAATATGATATGTGCAAGCAAATTCCTCAAACAAAAGCTGTTTGTGCTCCACGAAGGGAAATGCAGACTGGACTATAAACTCTATACAAGACTATAGAATAAAATAAAATTATAATTATTTGCTTCATTTCAATATCTCGGTGTCCTTATCCCACTATACCAGTGATTCTCAAACTTATTTCTTTGACCGCCCCATTTGAAAATCAATTATATTACAGAGCCCCATAATTTTTATTCAGCCCTAAAACTTAAAAACCACAATTTCATTACTTTAATTAATTTCAATGCCCCCCATTTTTTGGGCCCCTTATCGCCCTCTCCTAGGTTTCAAACGCCCCCAAGGGGGCGTTATCGCCCACTTTGGGAAACACTGTTCTATACGGTCGTCAAAACAAGTTTTCTCTTTCGAAATCGATCTATCGTTTGTCGTTTCATTCGTCACTCTCTGCTTAATCTGGTACCGATGTACCTCCTAACATTAACGAAATCTCTTAATATGAGAATAAACCTTAATTATAACAAAATAAACATGACATATTCGAGACTAACGTTCAATAATTAGGATAAAATAAGTAGAAAATTAGCTAATAAACAATTAGTTCCAGAACGAAACGTTTCGAATACTATTATTTTTAATGATTGGCCATCATCTGATTTAAAGAAAATTTATTAAGTGTACAAGAACCCAAAAAAGCCCCGAAATGATACAAAAAAGGTCGGGTGTAATAGTCGTTTAATTAGGATTAGCCGCAAGCACGTATAAACAATTAAATCAAACGCTTGCGTGAATTTATATCGTACAGCGCCATCTAGTGTCTTTAGAACAAAAACTGTACGTTAACAACTTTCGCGTTTTTACGCCTGAACATACCGCCCACCATGGACAGAATGTCCATCACAAACAAATACAAATTTGAGTAATATTACAAACTTGGCGGCAGTTGCACAAGCTCCTTGACTGAGAGCACAATAATCAAACCATCAATAGCAACTGTCCGCCCACCATGCTAGGATAAACAAGAAATTACAGAAAGTTTAACTAATCACTAAATGACAAAAAATGATATGGTAAGACAACTATATGGCGTTATTACATAATGTAACGCGAATCAAAATTAAACAAAAAGTAAGAAACACATATAAAATTACTTACAACTATTTTACAATGATAGCAATTATGCTAGTGGACTGTATATACAATTAATTAAATTCTAATATCTAAGAGACCGGTAACACAACTAACTTGGACAATGGTCGCTTTATTATGCTGCCCTTGCATCGCACACTGACAACCCTCGTAAGGTTGTCCAAACCAGTATGCTTTTCAGTAATGACTCCAAAAAGCCACTTGGCCGGTGGGAGATCAACTTCACGAAGAAGTACAACATCGCCTATTTTAGGTTCCGCGACCTGGTCCTTCCATTTATAGCGATGCTGCAACTGAGCGAGATATTCGTCAGACCATTTACGCCAAAATTCTTGCAGCATGCGCTGCGTAAGTTGCCATCTTTTAAGTGAGGTGATATTGAAGTCCTTATAATCTCTATCAGGGACAACCACTAGTGGTCCCCCTACCAAGAAATGACCAGGGGTCAAAGGAAACGGATCGTCCGGGTATGTTGGTAGCTGTGACATAGGTCTTGAATTTAAACAGGCTTCGATCTGCGCCAGTAATGTGGTGATTTCTTCAAACGTTAATGTACTGTTGCCCATTATTCTACGGAGATGGTGTTTGGTGGACTTCACTCCTGCCTCCCACAATCCTCCAAAATTCGGAGAATGTGGAGGGATGAAGTGCCACTCTGTACTATTTGTGGCACACCACTCGGCGATTTCACGTGCCATGGCAGACCTTTCTGCGTTGAACAAAATCTTCAACTCCTTCGCGCTACCAACGAAAGTGGTACCGTTGTCGCTCCAGATCTCTGCGACATGTCCTCGCCTGGCTACAAAGCGTTTAAATGCTGCTAAAAAGCCTTGAGTAGTCATGTCGCTAACGACTTCAAGGTGGACGGCCTTTGTAGCCATGCAGACAAACAAGCATATATAGCCCTTTGTGGAGTGATATCCACGACCCTTGGTAGGACGAATATTAATGGGACCAGCATAGTCCACTCCACTACGCAGAAAAGGACGACTAGGGGTAACTCTCGCCTCTGGTAATTGGCCCATCATTTGCTGTCTACACTTTGCGGAATGACGAACACAAACTACGCACTTCCAGACGTGCTGTCGAATAAGACCTTTTGCATTGATGATCCAATATTTGGATCTGAGATAGTTGGCCATCAATTGTGGGCCACCATGCAACGTTTTCCGATGTGCATCGTCTATTAATAAACTTGTTAAATGCGAGCCATGAGGAATCAATATGGGATGCTTCATGTCATTTTCCAGTGCAGCCATCTGCAAACGACCACCGACTCTCAAGATGTCTTCGGAATCAAGAAACGGATTCAACGAGGTAAGTCTACTTTTTTTGTTCACCTTGCCATGCTTCTTTAGATTATCCATCTCTTCCTGGAAATAATGCCGTTGACACATTTTAATGCAGGTTTTCAAAGCTTGTCCCAGTTCCTCTGCTTTCAAAGTACCCGTTGATTTTAGAGACAAAAACCTTCTACAGTAAGCTACGACTCTGGTAAGTCGCATTAACGACGAATACTTGGTAAGTATGCTACTCTCTGCTGTGGTGCTTGTAGCGGTGTGACATTTTAACTTTCTCTCTTCGACTGTAGTATCCATAATCTCTTTTTTATATTCGATGTTTTTCTTTTTCAGGAATGTCGGACCCTGCTTCCATATCTCATTATTGGTGCATTCCGATGGTTTTACGCCTCTGGACGCGCAGTCGGCAGGATTCTGCTTCGTGGATACGTGAGACCACTGACTTCCATCCAAGACGGTAAGCACTTCCGACACTCTATTTGCTATGAAAGTTTTCCAACGACTAGGGTGGCTCCTGAGCCAAGCCAATACTACCGAGGAGTCAGTCCAAGCATGGATGTTTTGCTTGGATATTCCGAGAACTGTGGATACTTCCTTTAACAGCTTGGCGAGCAATACTGCTCCGCAAAGCTCGAGTCTCGGAATTGACACCTGCTTGACGGGTGCCACTTTAGTCTTAGATGTGATAAGGTTGACATGAATGGACCCGTCTCTATCGATAATGCGAGTATACACTACGGCTGCATACGCAACATTGGATGCATCGGCGAAGCCATGCAGCTCTACCACGCAGTCATCACTGGATGCATGAATCCAACGAGGGAGACGGAAGTGGGTAAGTTGCTTCAATTCTTCTCTATACTCAAGCCAGTCCTTCAACAATGGTGAGGGTAGTTCCTGATCCCACTCGATGCCCGACAACCATAGTTTTTGTATCAATACCTTGGCCGTTATTATGGCTGGAGCTATCCATCCGAGTGGGTCAAACAATTTCGCGATATCCGAAATAACTCTGCGTTTAGTTACAGGTGTTTCTAAAGGAGGAAGATTCACGGTGTATTCGAATTCGTCGGACCTCCTATTCCAGGTAAGTCCTAAAATTTTGCTAACGGCGTCTGTTTTAAGTTCCAGGTGTTCTCCGGTTGCTTGTCTGTGGTCTTCCTGTATGTGATCTGACAATTCGGAACTATTGGTGGACCATCGCTGAAGCTCGAAGCCTCCACGAACAAGTAACTCCTTCATTTCGTGATAGATTTGAATACCTTCTCCAACGTTCTGGCATCCTGTCATTAAATCGTCGACATAGAAGTCCTTCAATACACGATTCGATGCTAGAGGAAAATCAGTTCCCTCATCGTGTGCAATCTGCTGCAAAGATTTCACTGCTAAGTATGGTGCCGATGATGTGCCGAAGGTCACACGGAGTAGACGGAAATGCTGCAACTCGTCTTCTGGATTTTCGCGCCATATGATTCGTTGAAAATCAACATCCGTCTCAGACACCTTGACTTGTCTGTACATCTTAACGATGTCTGCAACGAGGCATATTGGAAACTGACGCCAATTCATCAGGATGTGACGCAACTCTGGTTGGAGAGCTGGACCGACCAAAAGATCCTGATTCAACGACGCTCCATTTGTTCCCGGACACGACGCATCGAAAACAACTCTCACCTTGGTGGTAAGCTTGTCATTTCGCACTACTGCGTGATGTGGTAAATACACCGCATCAGTCGTTTCTTTATCCTCGACCTTCTCCATGTGGCCAAGGTCCAAGTATTCATTGATGACCTTGACATATTCTTTCTTCATCTCAGGGTCTCGTAAAAACCGCTTTTCTAAAATAAGAAACCTTTTCTGGGCAATTTGTTTCGAGTCACCATATTTGCATTTTGGATCCGGTGTGCGAAAGGGCAACCTAACCACGTAACGACCAGATTCGTCTCTACGCGTCGTTTCCGTGAACAATCTTTCACACAACTGCTCTTCTTCCGTCAGATATGTTTTCTCAACATCATAATGGTCGGACTCCAACTCCCAGAACTTCCGTAAGAGCTCACTCTCGTTTGAATGAGCTGAGTGCAAGCTAACAATAACGTTGTGACATGTTTCCGATTGGCTGCCTCCTTCTTCAATTTCACCTGAAAGGATCCAACCAAATCTAGTATTCTGTGCAAGAGGGTAGCCCGGCGGACCCCTAATCAACCCTTGCAACAGAATTTGGCTGTAGACTTCGGCACCTAATAGAACATCGATTTTGTTGGGTGTGCCAAACGAAGGGTCAGCTAAAACTTCACAAGATAATGAAGGCAACATCGGGACGACAATCTTCCTATCAGGCAAGAGAGACGTCACCTTGTTCATAACATACGCCTTGACAGAGATGACAAAACTGGGGTCGTGACGGGACTGAATTTTCATGGTAACCATGAACTTACAGGCCAATGACGCTTGGGGGTCACCGCCCAGACCTGAGATTACAGTTTTGATGGGATGTCTTTTTAATCCCAATAACTGGACCGCGGACTCCGTAATGAACGAAGCCTGAGACCCCTGGTCTAATAGGGATCTTAAACAAATCAAAGATCCAGTTCTCGCCTCTACATCAATCAAGGCCGTGGCCAAGAGTACGTGTGTACTAGCCTTGGCGAAACACGTCATAGCTCGTGTGGACTCACCCGCTGAAGATGAAGCTGCTTCTGACGCAACAACATCGCTACTAATGGACTGACCTGGATTACTATCATCAGTTTTCGGGGTACTTTTAGGGTGAAGAAGCGTATGATGTCTTCTTCGACAAAGATGACACCTTGTAGATTGCCGGCAGGTATACATGGAGTGGCCTGCGCTCAAACAATTAAAACACAGCCTACTGGTTTGGACAAACTTACGTCGATTTTCTACATCTTCCTGGGCAAACTTTTTACAATTACATAACTTGTGTCCTTTATCAGTACAAAAAACACAACTGATATTATGAGTGGTGGTTACATGTAATGCCGTAGCATTTTTTGGCTTAGTGTTACCTTGCTTATTTACATTATTTGAACCTAGGCATTCTAATGCCCTAAACCTATTTTCTAAGAAAGTTTTAAATTGACTCAGTTCTGGTAATTTATTTGAACAATCGTTAATTAAATTTTCCCACAATTTCCGTGACTCTGGATCAAGTTTTTGGCTGACAATATAAATAACAAGTATGTCCCATGAACCAACGTCAACCCCTAAGTTTTCAAGTGCATGTAAACATTCGTTCGTTGTGTCAAGTAATTCTTTAACGGCACTTGAAGACTCCACGGTGATGTTCCTTTGGTTCATGAATCTTTTTAAAATACAATTGGCCAAAAACTTTTTATTGTTATATCTACTCTCCAATTGGGCCCAACAGGTAGTATAATTATCGGCCGTGATGGGTATATGTCGTAACAATTGCTCAGCTTCTCCTTGCAAATGGCTCTTAAGATAATGGAGTCGTTGTACATCGTCTAAACTTGGGTTATTGTGAACGAGAGATACAAACAGGTCTCTAAAACTAGTCCACTCCACATACTTGCCAGAAAACGTTGGGATGTCTATCTTCGGTAGGCGTACACAGGGACCTTTGGATTCGCTATTTGAAGATTGCGTTATCGGCGCAGTCGCCCGCAATTTCACCAAGGCTCCTTTTAATTTCGATTTAAATTCAATATAAATCTCCTCAACTTCATCGAAGCGATCTGATTTATAATAATCAGAGGATTCAAACTCTGTGCCTTCCGATTCAAAAATCATCCTCTGATGACCCTCCTTAAACGATGTCCAACACTCCTCCAAATTATCCAAACGCGTTTCGACATTTGACAATGTTATCTTATCCTTTGACTGTTTGCCAAAATTTATTTTGTTTTTAATTATTCTGTTTTTAATATCCTCCTGATACTTGAGCAAACGATCCATATTTAAAATTATAAATAAGAAGGATACTTTAACACAAGACACTGATACTAAACACGCAACAAATAAAAAAACAAACAATAAAATAAAACGATCAAATCAATTAATAAGATACAAGGTAAGTAGAAAACACTAGTCCAAAGTTGAATGCAAAAGTTTTACAAGTTTATTAATTATTCGAAATACTACAAGTGTAAGGGATTCGATATTAAATTTTACTAAGTCCAAATTACAAAAATTTTCTAAGTCCCTTATTCTGTAAAATAATCTAAGTCCGGTATTCAGTGAAATTTTTCTAAGTCTTTAAGACATAACAATTCGCTATAAAATCGGGCATGGATTCCCCGTCTGAACACTTTTTCTTAAATTATTCTAAGTCCTAATCTACACTTGTATTATTTTTGCATGCATTAACTATTCTTATCTTATAAACAACATAAGCTACGCGGATGATATGGCGCTGCTGGGCCCGACTGCGGGGTCTATAGGACAGATGATAAGAGTTTGTGAGAAGTACGCCGCATCGCATGGTCTGATATATAATGTTAAAAAGAGTGAGTTTATGCTCTTCAAGGCCGCAAGCAGGGGTCCTGATATTTTACCCCCAATCAATTTGAATGGCACGAGATTGAACCGGGTAACGCGATTTAAATACCTTGGGCATATTCTTGCTGATGACCTTAAAGACGATGACGATGTTGAAAGGGAACGCAGGGCCCTGGCGGCTCGAGGGAACATGTTAGCCCGCAGATTTTCTCGATGTACGGATCAGGTAAAAATAACACTGTTTAAAGCATATTGTCAAGGCTTGTACACGGGGAGTTTGTGGTTTGCTTGTTCCCAAAGGTCTTTGGATGCCCTGCGCATACAATATAATAACGTTTTCAGGATGTTGATGAAACTCCCCCGATTCTGTAGTGCCTCCGTCATGTTTGCCCAGGCTCAAACCGACGGATTCCATGCAATTATCAGAAAAAAGGTAGCGTCACTGGTGAGGAGGCTCCGGGAGAGTGACAACAGCATCCTGAAAGAAATAGCTAGCGACCCTAAGGCGCCTGTGCTGAGACATCTCGTGCGGACTATGATCCCGCAAGGGATGTCTCCTAAATATATGACGCATTAGAGTTTCATACATGTAAATTATACATATTTTCCACTAGTACTATTTCTACTAACCCTAGTCATTTAAGTTTTAAGTTTTTTGTAATTTACTAACCAAATATGGATCTATGTTGTCCGAAAATAAAGAATTTGAATTGAATTTATCTAAATAAACTAAGTAAAGTTCTTCTAAGCAATAAGGTTCAAATTGTTCACTTCTCAATTAAAATGTATAAAGTACTTACAGTTTGCCTCGTAACACCGTACACACACTCACACTATGACACTTCACTGATGTACCGTCGCAGGTAAAGGCGGATGAGGAGGTGCTCCCCCCGCTGCTAGAGTTGAACTGCTTTGGTGGTGTTAGTGCGGTCTCTCCGCACTAACTGCTGCCCGGGCTGTGACACTCACTGACGTCTTCTTCAGAACGCACACAAATCAAATCCGTGCCAGCTATGTTTTATGTGGCAATATCGACGTGACCACTTGCTCAAGTAAGCACCCAAGGTGCGCGGAACTGTACATGTATACTGCCAACGTCCAAGATGCCAATATCCGGCAATCGTAAGGACCATGTACAAGAACCCAAAAAAGCCCCGAAATGATACAAAAAAGGTCGGGTGTAATAGTCGTTTAATTAGGATTAGCCGCAAGCACGTATAAACAATTAAATCAAACGCTTGCGTGAATTTATATCGTACAGCGCCATCTAGTGTCTTTAGAACAAAAACTGTACGTTAACAACTTTCGCGTTTTTACGCCTGAACATTAAGTAACTGAAAAAATGTATTTTTTCATAACATTTTATAAATCAAAATGATAAAATTTTCAAATAACGTTATTTAATCTACTCACCCTCTTAATTAAGGATTTAATTTATTGATTTAAAGAACCTTTAATTATAAAAGTATGAAAGTTTACATTTCTATGCCTAGTCTAGGTCTATAACTTACATTCCTAGATATAGTAACAAAAAAAAAATTAAAGTAATGTTCTTTGGAGTTACCAAATCAATTTAACAATTGAATAATGAAAATTTTAATAATCAATTTAAAACAAACGCTCAAAAAGCGTTGACAAGTATTATTAGAAATTAATTATCGAGGTAACATACCTAATTTAGTAATACAGGTAACTATTTAATAGGTAATGTGCTGTTTTCATAATAAACCGTAACTGTAAAAATCTACAATATATTGTTTGTTAAAATAACCGCGAAAATTACAAGATAAGAATTTTCTTTCAATTATAAAAGGGCGGTTGTTCATTGTTTTTTTAGCAAAAACTTCAAATTCAAGATGAAGTTGTGTTTATTAGTTTGTAAGTTATTTTATTTAAATGTATTACTAATAGTTTTTATAAAGTGAATAAAATATTTGCGTGGTGAAGTTATCATACTAATATTATAAATGCGAATGTTTAGATGAATGGATGGATGGAAGTTTGTTTGAAGGTATCTCTAGAACAGCTAAACGGATCTCGATGAAATTTTGCATTTATGTAGAACATATTCTGGAAGGATATATAGGCTACTTATTATGTATTTTTTAATGCCACGCGGTCGGAGTCGCGGACGACAGCTAGTAAATCCATATTTTCTGACTATTCATCTGAGTAACAGGCGTGAAGTTAATTTTTTTAAACATAAGAGATTAACATAAACATTGAATTTTCATCTTTTGATATTCGACGTTATTAAAATTTTATTAAATTATCGAATTTAATTTGAAGTCCTTATTTGATGTTAAAAAAAATTTGACTGGACAAATTACAAACGGACCGCAATCGCGATTTGGCAGTGACATGACTAATTTAATGTATGATTTCAGTGGCAGTTGTGATGGTCGCCGCGGAAAGTAGATGGACAACACCGCCCAATGGTTACTCATGCATGTGCCCGCCCGGACTTCCAGTGTGCGCTAGTAACTTGGTCACATATCTCGGCATATGCAACATGCAATGCGCACAACATTGGATTCAAGAGAAACTGTTCGTCATCTACAACGGAGACTGCAATGATATAATTCATCACAACAAAAGATTTGTTTAACAATGCATATGCATTATATGAAAAAAAAAATATTGTAACGTTAAAAACGTCAAACAATTTTAAAACCTACAAGGGATTTTCAAATTCTTTATTCTCTAACTCCATGTAATCAATTTCCATCTTTATAATTTAAAATTCATCGTGATGTCAAATAAAAAAAAAACTTTTAAACACAAATAAAATATTACAAAAATTACATCTTCGATTTTTATTTTATTTCAATGTTCAAAGTTTGTACATATTGTAGTATGGACATTTCTACATCTAACTTGAAAATATTCGTATTACAATACCGAGAAATAAGATGCGATAATGAAAAAAACAAAAAAAGCCAATATATTGAATCCTATGAAAATGTCATACATTGCATAAAGTTTTTTTTTTTTAATAAGGGGGCAAATTAATAGCGGTTCGGACATTAATTGATCCGACGCCCATGGACATCCGCAACAAGAGAGGAACCGTACGCACTTTTCGGTTCACACACAGCTTGCATTATAATATGAAAAAAAGAATGGTAGGGTATCTACGTATCTATGGTAAGATATCTCATTCAAAATCCAAGTGCCTTTACAAACCTTCACAATTCCATTATAACTTGACCAGAAATTTAAAACACCTCACCAAATTGAGGAAAAATATAAAAATAAACTTGATAATATATACAGAAATATTAAAGAACTATTCTTCTCGTACTTTTACAAAGTAATGTAAAAAAAGTCGATTGATTCGCTCCCCTGAAAGACTCTCCGCTTTCCTAGACAGGCTCAGTACCACTGACTAAGCTGCTACCACTACCCCTGCAAGTTAAAAATCGTAAAAAGTAAAAATCAGGTAAAAATCGTAAGGACAGACACAGTGTTGACTATAAACTACCATAAAACCTTTAAAATCACGTAATAATTGAACTTGAACAATTTATAATTAGTTATTTAGTTAATTGTAAGGGCTCGATTTCCGCAACTCCACGACCGCCGCGTATTTTGCGTGTGAGCAGGATCTGGTTCCACTCCAGCCAACCCAACTCTCCAAAGAATCCCAGCGACCTCTTGATGTCGGTGATCTCTGGGAGTGTTCTCGGTGATCCGAGATGTTTAATTTATAATTATTAACATGAATTAAATGTTTTGCAATAAATGCGTATAATGAAGTTGTATTTTAAACAAACCATAAAAAACATTAACCAAGTTATATATTTAAGTAATCAAGCGTAATAATGATTAAGTTATATAAAAAGGCCATACATTAAATGGCTTTCAATCGTAAAATTGAAGTCACAATGAAGCTGTGTTTCCTAATTCGTAAGTTAAATATTTTTTTAATGTTTATGTTTTGTAAAAATATTTACTTTTTCAAGTCTTATTTATGGTGGCACAAGATTCAACAAGTAGTGTTAAGTGAAATTCGAATAGTTATAAATAAATTAGATTTAGGTCCGGAAAAAGTTTCATGTATTTGAAGGTATGGCTAGAAATATAAAATATTATTTATTTAAATATGTATTATGTAATTTTATTCAATAATATTTGGCACACCTAGTTTTTAATTTCCGTCTTTTGCCAATCCATACAATAGACCTCGACTAGACTAGAAATAATATCCTAACTATTACACTGATTTCAACAATAAGATTTTTTTAATTAAATTATTTTGAAATTTCAGTATCGGTTATAATGCTTGCTACTTCAAGTTGGGCTGCTTCCCCGGATGTCTACCCATGCTACTGCTCCCCAGGACGCCCCGTTTGTGCCAACAATCTCGTCACTTACTATGGAATATGCAACATGAAATGTGCTGAACACTTCCTCAAACGAAAACTATATGTAGTATATCAAGGGAAATGCTTGGATTAAGTATACGAGTTTTAACTGAAACTTCTTGAAAAAGAAAATAATAACAATATGAAATGTTCCTTCAAATTCTTAAATTTTGACCAAAATTCGGTAAATTTATTACATATTTTTTGGATAATAAATTCACAGTTTCATTACTTTGGGTGACTTTTATCTAATAAAATTTGAAATAAAATTTGTAAAAAATAATTATGTATTCTTTCTTGACTGTTTATAGACATAATATTTTCATTAATTGAATGGATGTAATTACGAAAAAACTTTATAACAATGTACCTTTTTTAAAAATATTATATTATTTTCCCCTAAAAAAAATCTCATCTATGCCTAACTCAAAGTACTTGAAAAAATATTAAATGATTAACTCAAGTCACTGAGAGTAGTGGTAGCAGTACTAACTGTGGGTTTCCAAGTCCAAAATCTCTGTATAAAACATATTGTCATCCCTGTCATCATCTTTGACAAAATAGAGATAGCAATATGTTTTGAATGAAGATTTTGAACTCGGAAACCCATGGTAAATTGTTATTTACATGAGTAAATTATATTCTGTTTGCTTCCGAAAAAAAAATGAAGTTGATTTTTTTTTCTTTAATAACCCATTAATAAAACAGCATAACCCAATTTGTCATACACTAAATAAACCAAGAAATATTCAAGATAAAAGATAAAGACATGCATATTTAAGCAGCAAATTTTCTTAATGCATTTCACACAAAAGTTAGAATCTCGAGATGAAGCTGTGCTTGATATTTTGTGAGTATTTTTTTTTATGAATTAATGATACCAATATTATAAATACGAAAATTTTAAAGGTTGGATGAATGAATGTTTGATAGAAGGTATCTCCAAATGACTTAAAGGATTTCAATGAAATTATGGCATACATGTAGAACATACACTGGAAGAACACATAGAACGAAGTTACGGGCAAATGCTAGTCGCTAAAAATCTTTCAAGTTATAATATGTTAAACACTTAAACATATAGCCATACATACATAGCCATTGTACAAATTATTTTGAATGATGTCTATATTTTTATACTAGTTTTTTAACATTTTTTATGGATCAAAATAAACTTTTATAATTTTAAGTCTCTGTAGTTAATTTTTCAAGCTAAATCTACACTAAGGGATATTAAGTTCATAGCTTATTTCTCATTTTAACCCTTTCAATGAAAAGTGTTCCAACTAATGATATTGCTTAAGAGAATAGTAACAATTTATTTATCATTCCAGTGTCAATAGCAATGATTGCTAATGCAAAATGGACAACTCCGGACCCCGGCTTTTCTTGCATATGCCCTCCCGGAGAACCACTGTGCGCAAGCAATCAACAAACATATTATGGTATATGCAACATGCTTTGCGCACAACATTGGATTCAACAAAGACTGTATGTTGTGCATGAAGGGGAATGTTGAACTTAAATAATCAAGCAACCTTGTAAAGAAATGCTGTGGAAAATTCTTGAATCATTTTTTTTTTGGAGAATATCACAAATTGGAAAATTATTTTTATCATTAAATTCCAAATTTATGGCTACTTTTTAATTTAATTAAGGAGAAGCCTTAACAATAAGGCTTTTTCTTAAATTATCCTTATAATCCATTTTAAAAAGCAACTCAATCTTACTAATATTATAGATACAAATGCTTGGATGGAAGAATGGATGTTTGTTTGAAGGTATCTTAAGAATGGCTGCATTGATCTTGCTGAAGTTTGGTATAGATGTAGAATATAGCCTAGAAGAGCACATAGGCTAAGCAGGTTTTTTTTATTCCGCACAGAGTTGCGGGCTACAGCTAGTAGCTAATATTTTTATTTCTAGTATAGCAAATATTATATGTATTTAAAATTTTAACTCCATTCATGAACAATAAGTTTGTACTAGTTATTATACTTTATACTATTGTTCTATTACAACTCATATATTGAGAACTAACCACTATATATAAAGCCACTTACCCCATCAATAATCTGACAGAAGTGTACCGCAACACTGGCACTTGCTATATTGGAGAACTTATTGGATGAGTGAATCAGTACTGAGATCTTCTTTGATCGAATCTTTGTGGCTCGGTAACCAAAAACAAAGAGCATAGAATCAATCACATTGCTCTTACCACTTCCATTTGGCCCAATTATTGCAGTGAAACTCTGTAAGAAAACATTGGTTTTAATAATTGAAAAACACATTGGACATTCATAAAAACAAAATAAGTATTCAAAAGAGACTAGAGTCTGCAAATGCCACATATTTATGGAAAATAAAGTTTCTTTTCCATCCAAACATTTCTTTACAAAAATCTACCGTTAGCTATAGTCAAGTTACATAGTAACTGGTTACTAGTACTGGAATACCTTTATTATACAGAGTAGAAGACTGTAGAAAGAAAAAACGATGTTTATAGGGTAATCTCAATTGAATCTATCTTCACTAGTCATCCTTTTCTTATTACAATAGAGTGAGAATGGAAAGAACAATTTTATGTAGTTTTATGAGATTGAAGAACTATGTAGTTGATATTGGCAGATTTTTATGGCATTATTACGACTTTACTAAATATTATAGCTGTACTGTCACTCAATTAATGATTATTATTAAAATAACACAAAAAACAATTTACCTTATGGAATGGGCCCAAAATTTGTACTCCCGCGTAACTTTTAAAGTTTTCGTTTACAATACGAGTTATTATTAATCTTGGACCATTAGCATCGAAAGTAAGTGCCGGTTTAGGCGCTGGTGGAATGTATATGTCTCCAATGCGAACACCACCTTCTTCATCATCAGAAATGTGATCTATATCTCCATTCACATGACCGTTACTACCGCTTGGTTCACCATTATGATTAGGCACAGAATTTTCGTCCACCTCCATGGGCTCTTCTTCCACCCTCTTCTTTTTCATTTTTTGCATTATTTACCTATCCTAGAATGTAAATATTTGATACAATTTATACAACGCTATGTGTTGTTTAGGACAATTTAAACGAAAAAACGACAACGGACAAGCTATATTGACAGTGACAGCTGACAGCCCAAACCAAACCATAACCAATGCCACACACGCCACAGACTAATGATTACCGCTGACCAAGTTAATTTGAACCATAGATACAGTATTATTTATATCTTTGACCTGTCAATCGCGCGAATTTTCCTTTTTTTCCAGTAAAAACTGCTTGATTGTACAGTTGTGTTACACAACACTGCTGACTACAAAGTAATACCACATATTCTTTGGTCGAAAATATGTATAATGTATAAAGAATATATAGTGGCTACAGGAAACTACGATCCGATCCAATACATTGATGAATCGAGATAATGAAATACGATTCGTTATTAGATCGATACACGTATGCGGTGGATCGCGACTTAGGTGTTCTCTTCATAAATATAAAAGTAAAAATCATTGCAATACAGTCGGCCGTTTGTTTGTCTAGTGTGTGCACCCACATCCAACCCAAATATTTCATCGTGCCAATATGCGCAGTTACAGCCCGACCAGATCAAAATGTAAAAAATCTCTAGTCTGAGTGGAACAAACTCTGCTGGCAGGGCCAATAGGGCTTAACTTAATTTCGTAGTTGAATCCAGAGTTACTTCCCATATTGATATATGGATTCAACAATATTTGTAACAACACGCCAATAGATGTCGCCAGTTGCAAGCCTAAGTGTAACAACACACCAATAGATGTCGCCAGTTGCAAGCCTACGTCATCCTCCCACCGCCAATGACACCTGCCATGCCTGGAGGGGGAAGCGTAGCCAGCCTATATAAGCCAATGCGCAGCTCATTTAGATTCACTCCGCTACAGACTGTTGAGGCGAACGGACGTGTTCGCTCGCCGCACATCTGTCGCTCCGCCCGACATTACGTTGAGCAATCCGCACCCGCGCGCGCCATAAAAGGTGCCGCCGTCCTTTGTTCGCGAGTCGATTGTGTCGGCGCAATTTTTATTGCGCCCGCCTTCTGGTAAGCGCTTATCCTAGTTTCTAGGTAGAACGTCGTAAAAGAGAGGAGGATAACGGGGGCTCGAGCACACCGACGCAGAGTGGGAGTAGTCAGTTGCTAGAGTCTCTCGCAAACAGCGGGCGCACGCTGAGGGTCATGCTGACGCGCTGCGACTCGCTTGTAATGGACAGGGGCGCTACGGCGTCCAACACCCATTTCGACTCGGACTCATCGGCCGCCAGCTACATGTCGGTCGTGTCCGGAGAGTCCAACAGAAGGGCCTACCTCAAAAGAGGAAGGGGCCCTTCTGACCCGGAGGAGACAAATGGCGCTGCTCCCGCCAAGGGGGCGGCCCACAAATCAAAACGAGGACGGGGCCGGCCCCTTAGTTCGGAGTTGGCCGAGGTGGCGCGGCACAGCGAGAGAGGCAAGGGCCTCCATACCATCCGGCCCGGCTCATCTCTCACTAGTGGAAACCGAGGAGGACCAGACAAGTGTCGCCCTCAACAAATGCGTGGAGGCGTCACTTAAGACAATCTTGGACGTGGCAACCAAGTCCACCAACATAAAGGGGACGTTGGTGAAAGCGCTGAAGGAGGCGGCGGCAAACATCAAGGCCGCCGTCTCTCAACTAAGAGAGCGGACGATGTCGGAGGAGGTGGCGCGGCTGGAAGCAGCAAACGCGCGCCTCCAAAGAGACATGGAGGAGCTACGGCGCGAACTCAAGGACATCGACAAGCGCCGACCTGCCCAGCCTGGTGAAGCTGATATCCGGCAGTTGCTGGATGAAGTATCGCGTGCCAACGTGGAAAAGTTTGGCACCATACTCAACGCCAGGCTGGCAGGACTGGAGGATCGTCTCCTCCCTGAACCGCGGCGCCGGCCCCCGCTGGCGGCGGACAGGAGAGCGGAAGATGACGCTGCCCCCGCTTCACTCCCTAAGGCGAAACAGGGGGCGAAGAAGCAGAGACCAGCCAAAGAGCCCCTGCCCACAACATCAGGCACCGGGGCCCAGGTTCGGGCGTCTATTTCGGCGACAGCCCCAGTCGAGGCTCCGCCCAAAAAGAAAAAGAAGAAGAAGAAGCAGCCGAGCCTGGCCGCTAAAGAGGCCGCACAGGCGAGGGACAAGTCTGCCCCTACGCACGCCGAAGCCCCGTGGACTACGGTAGTGGCCCGCGGGGCCAAGAAAGCGGCCAAGAAGGCGTCCAAGGGGCCGGACAAGACTGCTGCCTCGAGACGGGGCACATGGGTGCCAAGTGCCAGTGTGAGGTGGACCGCAGCAAGTTGTGTTTCCGCTGCGGAAAGCCGGATCACCGGGCGCGGGACTGTTTGGCAGACCCGAACTGCCCCGTCTGTGAGGCGGCGGGCAAACCGGCGGGCCACTCGATCGGCGGCGACGAGTGCGTCACCGCCGGGCAGAAGTCGGCGCGCAGAGAGAGGGGTGCGCCTAAGCGATGGCCTCGGCGCAAGCTCAAGAAGGCCGGAGTGGAGCGGATGGACACCAGTTCGTAAATGGACACCAGTTCGTAAATGGACACCATCCGACTCCTACAATGTAACATCAACCACTGCGCCCGAGCACAGGACCTGTTGGCCCAAACCATGGCGCAGTGGTTGATAAATGTAGTGGTGGTTGCCGACCCGTACGTCATCCCCTCTCGGGACGACTGGGCGGGTGATGTCGGCAACCTGGTGGCCATCTCCGCTCTGGCCCGCGGCGGCTCCCCCCCTCTCCGAAAGGTAGCGAGAGGCACGGGAAGCGTGCTCGTGGTCGTCGGGGGAGTGGCCATAGTGGGGGTGTACTTCCCACCCAGCTGGCCCCTCGCCGACTTCGAGCGCGCCCTCGCAGAGGTGCAGGCGCTCACGGCGCGGGTCTCCCACCTCCCCGTGATCGTCGCGGGGGACTTCAACGCCAAATCAACGGCTTGGGGATCCCCCGCGACGAGCCCGAGGGGGGAAGAGCTGGAGGACTGGGCGGCCGCGTCGGGGCTGATGCTCCTAAATAGAGGAAGGGAGCTGACCTGCGTGCGCCAGCAGGGGGGATCCATTGTGGACCTCTCCTTCGCCTCCCCGGCCTTGGTGCCTAAAATCTGTGGATGGAAGGTCGAGGTGGATGTGGAGACGTTATCGGATCATCGTTATATTCGATTCGACCTCTCCACTTCCGCCTCGGCCACGACGAACTCGCCACGCACCACGGTCGGGGACGGCCCGCGCTGGGTGCTGGGGCGCCTGGATAGAGAGATGGCAAAGGAGGCGGCTATAGTCGCAAGCTGGGCAGCCGACTCTGATCCCGTCGATTCCGCCGAGGACGTGAACGCGGAAGCGGACCGGCTGGGCGAGTTGCTGGCCAACGTCTGCGACTCGTCTATGCCGAGGGCCCAACCGTTCCGTCCGCGTCGGCGAGTGTACTGGTGGCGTCCCGAGTTGCGACGGGCGTGTGTGGCGTCGCGTCGCCGGTACACTCGCTGCCGAAGGCGTCGAGTCCGGGATCAGAGCATGGAGGAGGAGCTGTACCAGGCGTACAGAGCCGACTGCCTCGCTCTCCAGGTCGCCATTGCGAAGGCCAAGCAGGGAGCGTGGGAGGAGTTGCTCCAAACGCTGGAGGAGGACCCGTGGGGCAGACCGTACCGAGCGGTGCGGAAGAAGCTTCGACCCTGGGCTCCACCCATAACAACTACCATGGAGCCACAGTTGGCAGAGGAAGTGGTCGGGGCTCTCTTTCCGCACCGAGTAGGGTCTGCCTTGCCGGCGGAGGAGGAAGGAGAGGCGGTCAACGATGAGGTGGAGCCGGTGTCCGAACAGGAGGTGATGGACGCCGCCGTAAAGCTCCGCCTCAAGAAGACCGCCCCAGGGATGGACGGTGTGCCTGGTCGGGTACTATACCTGACGCTTCCCGAGCTCGGGGGCCGGATAAGGGCCCTTTTTACCAGCTGCCTTGAGAAGGGCCGGTTCCCCAGCTCGTGGAAGGAAGGTAGGCTCGTCCTTCTAAAGAAGGATGACCGCCCGCCCGACCAGGCATCGGCGTGTCGGCCGATTGTGTTGCTCGGCGAGCCGAGTAAACTCTTCGAGCGCGTGCTCGTTGCTCGTCTCGCCGAGCACATAAATCTGAGCGACGCGCAATTCGGATTCCGCTGTGGCCGGTCGACCATCGACGCGGTGTCCCGACTCAAGGGCCTAGCCGAGGAGGTAGTCGCACAGGGCGGCGTGTTGGTGGCTGTGTCGTTGGATATTTCAAACGCCTTCAACACGCTGCCCTGGACGGCGGTGATGGAGGCACTGCAGCACTTCCGTGTTCCGGGCCACCTGCAAAGGCTGATCCGGGACTATTTTATCGGAAGGGCTGTGGTGTACCCCACGAGAGACGGCTGGGCCCGACGGGCCATGTCGTGCGGTGTTCCACAGGGATCGGTCTTAGGACCGTTCCTGTGGAACATCGGTTACGACTGGGTGCTGCGCGGTGACATGTTGCGGGGGGTCGGCCTGATATGCTATGCCGACGACACTCTCGTGACTGCCCGTGGCAGCACACACCGCGAGGCGATGGTTCTCGCCACAGCGGGGGTCGCCCAGGTGGTCCACCGAATTCGGAGGCTGGGGCTCGAGGTGGCGCTCAACAAGTCTGAGGCCCTGGCATTCCATGGGCATCGACGTGGGCCGCCTCGAGGCTCCCAAATAACGGTGGCCGGGACACCCATCACCATCGCAGGTACCATGAAGTACCTAGGACTCATCCTCGATGGTCGATGGGCCTTCCGGTGTAATATATTGTGTTAAATGTAGGTAGGTTAGTATAACCTACCGTCTGTATGATTTAAAATAAATCAGTCCCAAACCAACCGCCGTTTAATTAATACCGATACATTACAACTGGCGACGAGGATGTTTTCAATTGCGTAGAAAGTATGGTGGGCGCGTGGAAAGGCGAAGATAGTGTGCGAACAAGTGGACGCGGATGTGTATTACTCGCGAAAGTAATTTTGCACAGCGTAATGTCAGTTTGCGGCCACTAAGTACGTGCGATTATAATATGTCGGCGGAGAAGGCGGTGGCGTTGGTGTTGGCGGTAGAGGAAGGCAGCCCGGAGAGAGGCAGCGGCCAGGGAGCGACGCCGGCGCAGGTTTGGACTCAAGCAGGGCCAGGGCCGGCCGGCTGCAGTGGGCGAGGTGCCTGCGCAGTGGCAGCAGCGGGCGGCGGCGCCTGCGTGTGCTGCGGAGAAGTGTGGCCGCAGTCTACGTGTGTGGTGATGGAAGCACACGGGTTTTTGGGGCATGTGTGTCCAGAGGAAAGGCAGCGCCAGGGCTGGTTGCAGTGGGCAAGGGGCCCGCACATAGGTGGCGGCAGAGGTAAATGTGGGAGCTGCGGGAAAGAGTGTTTCGCAGGCTTCGTGTATTTAGTGTAGCGTTAAGTGTTAAACGACGCTAGTGATGTTAATGACTGTAAGACTATCTGCTTTGTATTTTGTATCGTAATGTTTTTGTAGTTTTTATTTTATTGAAATCGGTAAAGGGTAGCCGATGTGTTTCAGTTTTTTTTGTATAAATTTGGTATAAAACAATTCGAAATTGGTGTAAATTGTGACAAAGATTTTTAATATTTCAACGTCCATTTTGTAATTTTTCAAATCATGACAAAGCATAATGCAATTAGATGCAACGCGAGTGCGAGTGAAACAGCTACACCGCTGTTGCCGCTAGTGGGAGCGGGACAGGCGCGTCGCTGTTTTGCTAGGATGACGTGTCTAGTAACGTATCTTACAAAATGTAATAAAATGAAATTGTATTGTGCAAAGTAAAATTATTATTCAGTGTTATTTAATTGTAGGATAATCGAAGATGAGTTTTATTTAATTTTGTACAAAAATATCGCACATTAATTTTAGTATAAAGTTCGAATGTTGCAGTTAGTATGTGAATTACGCCAATGTTAATTTCAAGTCACAAGCGGATAACTTGATTGGTTTGTATTGTAACGTAGGATGTGTTCCTTACATAATTATTATTTAAGCCATTTAGGGATAATGGTAATGGTTGTTGTGTTGCGGAGAAGATTCGCGTCCGCTCATTAGTTGGGAGTTGTCGTCATCGTTCGTCGCGGGCGGAGCGGACAGCAGGACATGCGGGGCTGCGGCGGCGTGAGCGCAGGCAGTTGCGGTACGCGGGTTGTCATCGGTATCGCGATATTGCAGGAGCCGTATTGGTGGTGCACGTGGAAGCGTGCGTGGTGTCACTGCCGAAGAGGAGGTAGGACACGGTGCTACTGCCGAGGAGTAGGCGGAGCACATTGGCCGGGCGCACTGGCTGGTCACTTGTACTGTTAAGGTGCGGGCAAGTGGCTGGTGGTCTGGGCGTACTGGCGTAGCTGTATTGGTGCACGTGGAAGCGTGCGTGGTGTCACTGCCGAAGAGGAGGTAGGACACAGTGCTACTGCCGAGGAGTAGGCGGAGCACATTGGCCGGGCGCACTGACTGGTCACTTGTACTGTTAAAGTGCGGACAAGTGGCTGGTGGTCTGGGCGTACTGGCGTGGTTTTGTTACGTGTGGAGTGTGCGGGATGTCACTGCCGAGGAGGAGGTAGGACACGGTGCTACTGCCGAGGAATAGGCGGAGCACATTGGCCGGGCGCACTGACTGGTCGCTTGTACTGTTAAAGTGCGGACAAGTGGCTGGTGATCTGGGCGTACTGGCGTGGTTTTGTTACGTGTGGAGTGTGCGGGATGTCACTGCCGAGGAGAAGGCGAGTGTACGGTGTGACTGCCGAGGACAAGGCGGAGCACATTGTCATTCCCGTCGTAGGGTGGACGAGTGACTGGAGGCCCTGCTGTGTTGTAGGGAGGACAGGTTACTAGGGGTCCGACGCAGGTGTAATTACATGTTGTGTAATAGGAAGGACAGGTGTCTGGAAGTCCGGGCACACTGGCGTGGTCGTTTGTGTCGTCAGAGGGCACACATGTGACTGGGGGTTCAGGCGCACTGGTGCGGTCGCTTATAGTGTTGACAAGGTCTGACTCAGGCTTCGTTGTCGAAATTTTTAGATAAAACTATTAGAATGTTGCTAGGTAAAATTTTGCATTTTTGTACTTGATGGCAGTTTAATTAATTTAAGTTTATAATTTGAGGTAACGTATTAGTTTTTGGTTCTCATAGTGGATTTACCGGGAGTTTTATGGTGAATTTAGGAAATTTTATCAGAATGTCCATTTTAATAACTTAACTGTAACATTGTGATCGTGGTGCATTGTAGTGTCTGGGTCGAGTACTACAGTGTGAATCAATTTAACTTTAAATTTCTAATTCATAAGGGATATGGAATTCGGTTAAAAAAAATTGTTTCATTTGGTTATTGTTGTGTAGTTAATGTTGACTATATTTAAATCTGAAGTTACTGTATGTTTTAGAATTACAAAGAAAAAATTGTAAATTCGTTGTATTTGAAAAAGTTAAAAGTTTTTGGTATGAAAACATGTTTAAATTATATAAAAAAAAGTGTCAAAATCTTTCGGTTTGTTTGTTCATAAGTTGACACCATAATTTGTTGTTCATTCGAGGATAATGTTATTTTGTTAATTATGATTGTTAATTGAAGTTAGTTTTCTTAAATTGCAATGGCTTAGTTTTTTTTATATGGGTTCATTTGTGTTCATCTGCATTGTTTTGGTCGAAAATGTAAAACATGTATGTGTATGTCAACATCTGTCATGTATGCTATGTGTTGTTAGAAACGAAATTTGTTGTAAAGTACTGTAATGTGTACTGTGTGTGTGTGTGTGTTTTTTTTTTTTTTTTGAAGAAGGGAAAGTGTTGGTTTTGAAAACTGTGTATTTGTTATAATTCTTTTAAGGGAGAGACTGTAATATATTGTGTTAAATGTAGGTAGGTTAGTATAACCTACCGTCTGTATGATTTAAAATAAATCAGTCCCAAACCAACCGCCGTTTAATTAATACCGATACATTACAGTAGAGCACTTCCGGCGCTTGGCTCCGAAACTGGTAGCCGCCGCAGGTGCTCTCGGAAGGGTCCTTCCAAACCTGGGCGGCCCTGGAGGGGCATGCCGCCGCCTCTATATGGGGGTGGTGAGGTCGATGGCGCTGTACGGGGCGCCCATATGGTCGGAATCCCTCAGCGTCCGTAACCGCATCCTGCTGCGACGTCCGCAGCGGGTGATGGCGCTGAGAGTGGCTCGGGCGTACCGTACGGCGTCATACGAGGCGGCGTGCCTGATCGCCGGTAGCCCGCCGTGGGCGCTCGAGGCCGAGGTCCTCGCGGCGGTCTATGGCGGAGGGGCTGGAGTCCCCGGGACCGAGCCGGCAGTTGGTGGCGGCGATCCGGCCCGTCCTGCGGGAGTGGGTGGAGTGCCGCCACAGGGCCCCCAACTACCACCTCACTCAGATGCTCACCGGGCACGGATGCTTCGGGGCGTATCTGTGTGGGGTGGTGAAACGGGAGCCCACCGCGGACTGCCACCACTGCGGCACCGGAGAGGTGGACACGGCGCAACACACGCGCGAGGCATGCCCAGCGTGGGCGGAGCAGCGCGGCGCCGTGTCCTTGGGACGGACCTCTCCCTGCCTGTCATGGCAGCTGCTATGGCAGACAGGGAGGAGGTATGGAAGGCGGTCTCCTCTTTCAGCGTCGAGGTTATGACGCTGAAAGAAGCGGCGGAGCGAGCGCGAGAAGACGCCGTCGACTCGCTCCCGATCCGCCGCAGGAGACCGGGGCGGCGCCGTCGGGCGCACCTTGTGGCGCTAGACAGGGCGCCGCCGTGAGGGACCCGCGGGCGGCGAATCGGGGTTCGCCGCCTGCCTTGCAAGGGTCCCGTGCTGTAGGACTCCCCACGTGTTCCGGGGAGTCCTCGGCGAAGGTCGACGGCGCCTTCTGCTGAAGGCGTCGTCGCGAAAGCAGGGCCCGCCGCATCTCCACGTGGCGGGCAATCCGCAGACGGGGCCGTGGTGGTGTGCGCGTTCCCACGGCCCCATCACCAGCGGAGAAGGTGGAACACCGTTGGGTTTTGGTGAGTATACCCGGCGCCCCTATTGGCGCCGGGGGAGCCTCACATAACCGCCCGCCCCCCCCGAAGGGCGGGCGGTATGCTTAACACATTTCCCAACGATAAAAAAAAAAAAAAAAAAAGGTAGAACGTCGTAACGTCTATTGTTCCGCTAAGGAACTATTATTGCTCTGCCATCTGGCAAGCCATCTGGTTTCTTGGGATAGCGACGTCATTGTTTCCGACTTCGGGAACTGCGTGAAAGAAATTGTGAAGTGCAGTTTTCACTGCGCTGAGCAATATCTTAATAACCGCAATTTTGAGAAAGGCTAGCGGATACCTAACGGTGATAACGAAGCTAGTCAGGCAGCCCCGTTCGCCTGCGTTTCCCCTTCAGGGAACCGCGTAATTCGGAACGGACCTCCATCATTGGCCTTGGATAGTGCCCTAGTCAACGTTGGTCCACGCTTGGCCCTTTAGAGCCCACGGGTAGCTTTAGTTAGACCTAAGTACACACCCGAGTGCACAATGAGATCGGCACTCGGACACACTAGGGCTACACGTAGTAGGCACACATCCTCCCTGCTAAACCCAGCAGGGAGGGAGCTAGGGATACACACCCCGGCATCCCACCGGGAAACTACATATAAATTAGATTTGGTCCACCATAAGTCCAAATGGCGGACTTGACTTCCTCAGGGCTAAGTTCCCTGATGCGTTCAAGGCTTTAACCGCCTCTTTATTGGAATCGGAATCCGGGGCCCCCGCAGTGCCTCCTAAAACGCTCGACTCGACGCCATCAACCACCGACACTGAGGAGATGGAGTTTTCCTCCATCTCCTCAGTGTCGGTGGTTGATGGCAGTGTTGATGGTCCGGATCGGCTGGGAAGATCCGGGTTCCAGCTCGAACCCGGATCTTCCCAGCCGGTTCAAATCCCATCCCTCATGACCATCCCCGTCGCGCCGCCCAAAACTGCGCCCGTAACGCCCGCTACTCAGCCACCGTCGGCTGTCCGTTCGGCTCCCCCAGCAGCCCGCGCGCTGCTAGACAAAAAACCTCCGCCCATTTATATACAAGCCCAGGACAAGTGGCCGATGATCCAATCGGCCATGTCCAACAAGTTCAAGGTCGTCGCTTCAGCGACAGCCCAGGGGATCAGAATGCAGCTGGAGACCGCCGAGGCCTTCAGATTCGTAACCCGATTCCTCCAAGAAAAGGAGGTTTATTATCACACGTACACGCTCGCCGACGAGCGTATCCTTAGAGTGGTGATCAAGCGCATCCCTAAGGAAATCCCCGTCGAAGATATCGTCAAGTCTCTTAAAGAACAAAAATTTCCGGTCATTAGCGTCTTCCGCATGACCAACAGGCGCACTAAATCGCCCATTGACCTGGTGCAGGTCCACTTAGACCTGTCGCCCGAAGGGAAGGCCATTTTTTGACGTTAAGTCAATCTGTGGCCTAAGCGGGCTACTAGTTGAACCGCCACGTAAGAATGGCCTACCCGGTCAGTGTCATAAATGCCAATTGTATGGGCATTCGGCCCGCAACTGTTTCGCCCGCCTTAGGTGCGTTAAGTGCTTAGGCGATCATGGAACGTCGGATTGTACAAGACCGAAAGAGAAATCGTTATTAGAGGCTTTCGGGAAGCCTGCATGCGTCCTTTGCCGCGGTGATCATACCGCTAACTACCACGGGTGCCCTAAGGCACCTAAGCGAATTCAATCGCAACCCCAGCGACCGTCGCGACGTCAACCGCTTCTGCTTCCGCCGTCAATCAACGAATTCCCACCTCTCCAACCATCGTGGAAAACGAACGCACAAAACACCCCCGCGTGGGGTATTAACAGACCCACTCCTAGCGTACCCGCGAGCAATACATCTACCGCGCCCATTGCTAAACCGGTACCGGTCAAGCCGGTGGCAATGCCTACGCCACCTAAAACGACAGGGAATCCGTTTGAATCCCTCAATCGTCTTTCAGGGCTCAACATGGAGGAAGTCTTAACGTTCGCCGACGAATACGAAAAGGCGTCAGGAAATATAGGCACCCGACTGTACTTGATTAAGAAGTACAAGCACATCGTCAGTGCTCTCGAACACAATTAGGCTTTCCGATGGCTGCAAACGCGTTAAATAATTGTAACCGCGTTCAATTATCGTAGCTTTTTTCAACTCGAACGGTGTTAGAAAACAACGCGACGAAATTCATAACTTCCTTCGCGATCATCAAGTCGACGTGTTACTCGTGCAGGAAACCTTTCTCAAACCGGCTATGAGGGACCCGAAAGTCTCTAATTACAATATCGTTAGAAATGATAGGACCGGCGCCCAAGGCGGTGGCACTGTCATTTACTATAAAAAATCCCTGCACTGTGTACCGATTGACACGCCCGCGTTAACGCACTTAGAGGCCTCGATCTGTCAGCTAGCCATGACTGGCCATGCCCCCATTACGATAGCTTCGGTCTACCTTCCTTGTAGATTGTTCTAATTGGACTGTAGCTGTGGTGTTTTTGTAAATTTCTTTTATGATTTTTATGTATTTTCCTTCTACTCCTTGGTTCTTTAGCGTTTTCCAGATATAGGCATGACTGAGCGAGTCAAAAGCCTTGTTATAATCGACAAATGCCATATAATACAGTTGCCCGTATTCATTTAACTTTTCAATGACTTGCTTCACAACTTGAATATGGTCGATGGTAGAATAATCGGCGCGAAATCCGGCTTGCTGCCTCGGTTGGTTTTCTTCCATGTGTTTCGATATTCGTCCGAGTATTATTTTAGAAAACACTTTGTATAGATTGGACATAAGGCTTATAGGTCTATAATTATTTATTTCATTTATGTCACCTTTTTTGTGCAGTAGGATGATGGTTGATTTCGTCCACTGAGTGGGTATTTGTTCAGTTACTATTATTTCATTAAAAAGATGGGTCACATATATGGATATCGCAGGTAGAGACTGTTTTAGTAATTCATTGGATATTTTATCATTTCCCGGAGATTTTCCACTTTTTTGTGATTTTATAGCCTTTGCGACCTCAGATATACAATATATTACTGTATAATTATATTATACAATATATTACTGTATTAATGTATACAAGGTATTTCTTCGTCTTCTTCGTAAGCTTCCTTTTCTTCTTCTTCTATCGTTGTTTTATTTGTCTCCGTGTATAAGTTTTTATAAAAATCTGTCGCTACTTTCGCTATTGATAGTCTCTTTGTCGTAATTTTCGCGTTTTTCATCTTCATGTTGGGTATCCACTGTGTATATTCTTTTAACTGTTTTAAACCTCTCTTGATTCCGCCTGTTTTTTCTATTTGTTCTTTCAAAACTTTTAGTCTTTCTACTTTTTTATGTTTTCTTAGCGTTTCTTGGATTTTTTTACTGATACTTGCTATGTTTTCTGGTAGAGTTCCATCGAATGTGCTTGCTATTGAAATCACCAGCAAGGATGGTGGCTCCTCCTATAGATAGAAGCGATTCAAAGTCGGAGCGTATGATGGTTGCGCCACTGGATGTCATCAGGGCTGGGGGAGCAACAGGTATCCAGTCCCCCGTCGTGGCGCAGACCAGAGCAGGCCGCGAAGTTGTTGGGCGTGCGAGCTCACATTCGGCAACGCGACACTGTCTTCTGGGATTTCTCCTCATTGTATCTATGATTTTTGTGATCTGGCTTCTTTTGTGTTTGTTTCTTTTCCATTTCTATTGTTAGTTTTGATTGTTTAAATATTTAAATTGTATTTTAATTTACTGGGAGAAAATTTTCGTTTTGACAGTGTCAAACGTTGCCATAGAGTTTATTATTATTATTATTATTACCAGAATCAGTAAACGCGGCCGTGAGCTTGACTCACTGTCGGACTTACTTGATTTTGAAATCATAGCGCCACTAGAGCCCACTCACTACCCCCACATACTGGGACACACTCCGGATGTGCTTGATATTGCAATCATCAAGAATATTAACCTAACCTTACGTAATATTGAGGTGATACATGAGCTTCACTCGGATCATCGACCGGTTCTGTTACAGCTAGGGCCCTCTGCACCGGCTGACCCTCCAATTAAAACAGTCATTGACTGGCACAAACTTAGTGCTAGGCTCAAAGACATTAACTCCCCACATCTAAACGACATAATTAATTCTGATAACGATATGGGCGTCGCGATCGGCTCTCTAACAAGTCATATCCAAACCGCCATCAAGGACTGCTCAAGGCAAATGCCAGAGTCAGACAATCAACGCTGGGCACTACCACCAGATGCCAGAGACTTGTTGAGACGCAAGAACACGGCTACCCGAGCTCACGATTTGTATCCCACTGAATCGAACCGAAAACAGCTACGTAAATTACAGCGTGAAGTAAAAACACGCATAGCTGCCATCCGGAACGAACGATGGGATTCAACGCTTCGAAATATAAAGCCATCACATTTAGCATTCTGGAAGCTTCCCAAGTCACTTAAAGGCGACACGTACTCAACGATGCCGCCATTGTCGCGCCCAAATACAACACCAGCTATGCTGGACGAAGAGAAAGCCTCAAAACCTCAAAGCCACCTTCCAATCCCACGTCTTATCGCCCCACAAGCATTCTCAAAACCCTTGGGAAGATTTATGAAAGATTAATATTAGCTCGCCTTCGCACCTTTATGGACACAAAAGGCATGCCTATTGCAGAACAGTTTGGCTTTCGCGCCAAACATTCATGCACCAATCAAGTGCACCGCATCACGGAGCACATACTTGTCAAACGCCAACGTGGCCTTAGCACCGGAGCTATCTTCCTCGACGTAGCGAAAGCGTTCGATAAAGTATGGCACAACGGGCTTATATACAAGCTATATGAGTACGGAGTACCCGACCGTCTCGTATGCATAATACGAGACTTCCTAAGTAATCGCACGTTTCGCTACCGCGTCGAGGGAGTGTGCTCACAATTGCACCCCGTTCGAGCCGGGGTGCCCCAAGGTTCGGTGTTAGGGCCAGTTCTCTTTACCCTATACACCAATGACATTCCCCGCGTACACGGTGTAGAGCTAGCTCTATTCGCCGATGACACCTGCGTATACACATCTGGACGTTCCCCCGATGCTATATGTCGACGTCTCCAAACCGCTGCCAATACGTTAGGTGCCTGGTTTCGGAAATGGAGGATCGAAATTAATCCTAGCAAAAGCGCGGCGCTATACTTTTCACGCCAGAAAAGTACTGCTCTTCCGTCCATTAAACTCATGGACAGCCCAATACCTTGGGAAGACCAAGTTAAATACTTAGGTGTCATACTTGACTCTAAACTTAACTTCTCCGCTCACGTGACCCGGGTCAGGAACCGCGCAGCTTTCATCCTAGGTCGTCTTTCCGCGTTGATTAATGGGAAGAGTAAAATGTCCCTTCGGAACAAGGTGACACTCTATAAATCAGTAGTTCGTCCCGTCATGACGTATGCTAGTCCGGTATTCGCGCACATCGCCCCGAAACAAATACATCGACTTCAGGTGATTCAGAATAGATTCTTGCGTAGAGCCACGGGAGCCCCGTGGTATATGCGCAACAGCGATCTCCATATAGACTTGGACTTGCCCACCATTGCCCAACACCTAAAGTTGGCGTCGCGTCGTTATTTTGACTCTGCCGTCGGTCATCCTAATCCGCTTGTTGTAGGTGCCGCCACCTACAATCCAATCGCGCTCCGTAAGTTTCGTCGGGACTATCGTAGACCTAAGCACGTTCTTGACTTTCAAGACGATGCAATTACTATCGCCCAGGCTAAACTCAAAAATCACACACAGATTACACGCCGCAGTTGATGTCGGCTGCGGCAATCATTCTCGCGATACGGCCTCATAGCAGGCAGGTTTTCTCCTATTAATAGTAGAAGCGTTGCTGGAGTTTCTTCCGCCACTTCTTCTCCCAGCGCTAACGCTTTCCGAAGTGGTAGTAATGTTAGCTGTATTAATAATAGCAATCAGATAATAGCAACCGATCAAGCCGAGGTTCGGCCCTCTCGGGCACCCTTGAATCGGAATGCTAAACGCGTAATGAGTGACAGCCCAAGCCGAGGTCCCCTCTCGGGGGCCCTTGCGCCCAGTCACTCCATGGAGCGTCCACCGAAGCGACCTAAGAGCTCGGTGACCTCCTAATCCGGTAATAATAACGAAGTAACAGCCCGAGCCGAGGCTCCTGAGGGAGCCCTCGAGTCTAGTTACTCTTAAACGAGGTTTAGGCTAAGCGCTATCTGCGCCCGGCCACCTCAAGCCCGGTGAAACTGTAAATGCCTCCTCAAGGCAAACAGTGACTACTCAGTCACAAAAAAAAAATCATTTAGATTAGATTACGTTTACTGTAAAATTAATTAAGGCGAATTACTGCCCGATTACACGCATAAAGTTACTTTCAGCGTTTTATTTCTCAATTACTGTTTTATAATTTTTTTTATTTTACTTTCCCCTTAAATGTGAATTGTCACTGACAATACACATGCAAAATCATTCTGTTTTCGCATAAAGAACTTAAGGGATTAACATATGTTTTTTGTATTAGTGAGGGGTCACACTTTTTGTCATTAACCAAGATAGATGGTTTCATTTTTCGAAGTGTGAACCTATCCTTATTATATATAGTAGGGTATAAGTGAAAAAAAAAAAAATTGTGTAAAAATACTTTATTATTACAATAATCAAACTACTAGAATTGAAACTAAGATATTTACAGGTAGTGTTTATGTGACGCGTCATCTGAAGGAAGGCAGGTTGGGAGGGTCCATGGCGAGGTCGATCAGCTCGTCGATGTCCTCCGTGTTCCAGAATGATAGCTCCAACTGACACATATAAATGTTACACTTAATTTAAATCTATATATATAAAAGAAAGTCGTGTTAGTTACACTATTTATAACTCAAGAACGGCTGAATAGATTTGACTGAAAATTGGTGGGCAGGTAGCTTAGAACTAGGAAACGGATATAGGATAATTTTTACCTCGTTTTCTATTTTTTATTCTGCGCGGACGGAGTCGCGGGTAAAAGCTAGTATAATATAAAAACTAAAATATGTCATTAAAAGGTGTCCCTTTAGACAAGGTTCCGAAGATACTGGCAGCGTTCCCTCTTTGAATGGCTAGACTAATTCTTTGTCTGAGGTAGCTGTCAGCTCTTCAGTCTCCTGTGATGTCGACTAACCTTTTTGCTGTTTCCTTAAAAAGCCTTCTTAAAAATGTTATTGTTGGCTTTCACTGACGTCAAATCGTCTTATACAAGGTGTATGTGTTCGTATATATTTTAATATTAAATATGTTGGATTTTTTAATATAAGCTAAAAAAAAATTGTCTTTCAGCTTGTTATATTTGTTATATATGACTGTGCGTTATCTACAAACTTTAATTTTACTTATTATCAACCATTTTCCCTACTCGGGTCTCGGAGCCTACCCCGTTAGGGGTGACTAGGACATAGTCAACCACACTGGCCAAGTGCGAGTTGACTTCACACATATCATTGAATTTCTTCTCAGATATGTGCAGCATCACGATGTTTTCCTTCTCCGTAAGAATGTGGGATAAATGTACATATTTAAATCGAAAAAAACATTGGTACATGGGATTCGAACCTAAGACCTGCAGATTGGAAGTCAAGTGTTTAACCCTTGAGCCAACGACGATACTATAGTGCTGTGTTATTTAACAATTTATGTATTAACCCTTACAGGAACATAAGATTTCCAAGACTAAATATATCAACACAACACAATACTTTAGCTACAATAGCTTAAGCACATTTTTTTTATTCGTTCAGAAACACATTTGCTGCTTTGGACATAAGTTTTACTTTGACATTCAGTAAAAAAAAATCAATTAAATAATAATTGAAAAATCGATAACGATTTTTATAGAAGGGAAAAATATTTGACTTGAGTGTAAAAGGGTTAAAACTAATACTAACGGGATCTCTATCAGGTCTACAAGGTCTGCAGTGTAGTCTTGCTGAGCGACATTCACAGCGCGCAGTTGCGCACACGCGACCTGAGCGCGACACTCGCGACCCGACTACAGTAGCGAAGCGACGTGCAGCTCCGCGCTCCCCGGATAACTTGCCCCCCGCCCATACAGTACCTGGATTATATAACATGTTATTATATATATATATAAATCAACTCTGAATCGGTTCATCAACTCATATAGACTTGAACCATTGAGCTGCGGTTCAACAACTAGTTTTTTTTTTAAATTTTCTTTTACATGTATTTGTAATTATCTTGTAAGTTGTTTTTTATGGGACTGACTTGTTTATAAGAACCAAAGTCCCAATAAAAATAAAGAGAAAAAAACTAAATCATCAGCTCACAGTTGATCGTGATTTACTAAACTATGTAAGCTACATGACTCGCAAATCATAAGTCAGAAATTAAAAAAAATTTTCTTTAATAAATATATAGTTTAAATTTAATATGTTATTTATTAATTAATGCAATCCTTGACTTGCGTTATAAGCATTTCCAAAAAAAAAATCGTATATCTTTGCTACATTATATATAAAAAATGTAAAACATAATTCAAATAGGTTTATATTGGTGAAGGTAAATATTATCATACCATTAGTCTCCATGGCAAGTGAGATGCAGACTCCGAGCTTATCTTTAGGCAATTTGACTTGTTTCCTCAGACCGAAGTCACCGACGAGACGTTCGTAGTCCTTGTTTGTGTATGCTAATGTACTGTCCACACCTGAAACATTAAAAACTTTATTTAACACAATGCTAGAAAAACTGTTTGCCATTATTAAGCCATTGAGTTCATATGAAAGTCAAATCGCCAGATATTGTTACAAAACTGACTTTCTCTTTGGAATAAAAAAATAGACGGCGACGCAGTTGGAATGTGATGTAAGATAAATACGGAAAAATAATTTTAGTTTACTTAACCGTATCTAAAATTGCAAATATTGTTTTATATCTAACTAGGTATCGATTATGTGTTCTTCCAGACTATGTTCTATATCTGTGCCAATTCATAAAGATCCTTTAAACATCAACAAACATCCATCCATCCAATTTAATTTAACCAACAAGACACTCTTGCTGTCTAATAAAAAATAACTCACCAAACAAATATTTAGCGACCCTCTTCTTAGATAATGTGAACTCATCGTTCATAAGTATATGTAGAGTGATGGAGTTCTCCATCAGATTGTGATATATAGTTGAGTAGTCGAGCTGTCAAAATAATTATAGAAATTAGACCTTATGTTAATTAAATTCAATTAAATTAAATTTCAAATTATGTTCAAAAGAATCTTACGACAATTAATGTTACTGTAGAATTCGACTGCCGTCATATTTGTATTATTTCATATTGTAAATTCTATTTTTAGTCGACTTCAAAAAAAGGAGGTTATCAATTCGACTGTATTTTTTTATTGCCAGAGACTAAAAGTGACAGTCAAACTTTTGTAAGTGAAAAAACACTTTAAGCGAGAGTTATTACCCAAACCTACATAAGCGAGAAACTCAAATTAGAAGGAAACCTCTAGAAGCGAGATAAATATCGCGGTCCCTCGACTCTCGCTTATGTTAAATATTTCCTTATATTTTTATAGATATGATTTCAAATAGTACTTTTAGATTTTTATTTTTATAGTTGTATTAAGAGCGTTTGTGACGTAGTTGTTAAGCCATTAACCAGACCGGACCGTAATCTAAAAAGTCCAGGTTCGATCCCTGTCTTGTACCAATGTGTTTTTTAAATTTCCAACGACGTTTTCGACGTTTTTATGATGAAGGAAAACTCCGATACAATCTACACATATATGAGAAGAAATTTCACTGTACTGGGTCAGGGTGCTGAATATATACCCATAAATTAGGTAGACTCTAAGATCTCCGATGGGGAAGTATGTTACACGGTGTATTGTCGTGTATACGTACCGACATAACCGCGGCGTCACACCGGTCACAGGGCATCAAGATGACTGCACGTGGTACTGCGGCTCGTAGCGGGAGTGCGCTCGCAAACCGCAGCGCAGCAAACGCGTCCGCGCGACAATAGCTCTCGTTACGTACTGAGTCCACTTTATCTGTTTACATATTACATGTCTTGTATACATACACTGATCTCTATAAATAGGGGGTAGGAATCTCCCTCCCCCCAAGAGAATTAAAAATTAAAATGGGTAAAAACTACTTCAAATAAGACCATAACAATGGTAATTAGACCCGCTTAGATCTAGTCTATTTCATGGGTTAGCGACGCCTATGGATAGGTTATTACTTAAAAATGATAGCTCTGAAATTCCTAACAGTTAATTCTATATCTATTATTAGTTCCAATCCTTGCCCATTACTAACAATGGTAACAGTTAGTGCCAAAATACCATAATATCATAACACCCCGCTACATGTAACATTGTGTTCTGCGCAGGTTCTCATACGAAGTTCCGAGCAGACAAGATATTTGAAAACTTCTATACTCGGCATTTCTTCGACACGTCTTCAAAAATAAATTCCGGTTACTTTACCTCGAATTAAAAAAAGAAGAAAGAAAGAAACAAGATATTGAATATACCTATGTAGAAGGCATCGAAGTGACGTGGTACATCAACAGCGTCCGCGAATAGTTGGTTGTCAACGTACAGTGCGCGCGGCTCGCGGTACACGCCACTGCCGCCGTACACAACCACTGCATACCTATATTAATTGCAATATTAGAAAAAATATAGTAAAATAATAAGGTGGATTAATAGCTACATTAGTAGATTTAAAACCTTTAATATACAGTTAAACCTGGATATTTTTCTTTTACCTGGTTTTTTCAAGACGGCGATATTTTTCTCGCTTATCCAGGTTCCGCCATATATAAGATAATTCGTTCACAAGTATACAAATAAAAACGTCGTGCATTTTTTATATTGATTTGATTTGATTTTATCTTTTCTTATACTTTCATTTTCCCTTTAATTCCATTTTTTTATTTTTGTCGTAAATATGAGATCACTTTAATGTATTACAGCTTTAAATAAGGATATCCTTTCATTTGTTGCCTATTTTATACAAAACATCTTCAGATTTATTTGGTTGAGGTGTTATTATGTTAGTCATTTCTCTATAAGTGTCATAGACATACAGTCAATTTTATTAATTATATATACATACCTGTTATCAGAGAATCCATTGCCTTGCAGTTTACTATCAAATGCCTCAATGAATAGATCAATATTCTTCGCTTTCCGCAGATTCCTGTTGCAGTACTGAGCTTGTATCACAAACACCACATCTGTAGAGTTTGGCGGATGTTCCAACTGCACGAACGAACCTTCCTCTACCACATCGCCTTGGCTCGTCGTACATCTATAGATAGAACGTATTTATAAATAGCTAGCTGTAAAATATCATACTTCTTACTACAAAGCGAAATTTAAAAAAAACGATTAGTAGCCTATGTGTTCTTCCAGACTGTGGATCAATATATTTGCCTTTGTTATGCGTCACTTCTTTCGCCAAATCTTCTTCTACTTCTCCTTCTTATCCTTTCCTAATAAAAAAGGGTGGGAAGCAAAAGAGGACTAAAATTAAGTCAATTCGGAGTTGCCAGTTAGTATTGTAAATCTACACTAAGTGTCTTCCTTAGTGATCAAGGTGTGAGAGTGCAGTATAAATACAATACTCACTGTACGCAGTGGTCGGGTATGTGAGTTGGCACGTGTTGCTGCGAGCACAGCTCGAGGTACGCGCTCGCCAACGCGCACGCGTCAACACCGCGCACGCACTCCGCGTACAGTGGCTGAGCGTCGATCTGTAATATATATTATATTAAACAGCTTAAGTCTATTATATTTCTGTGCACGTCTATGTCTCTAGAAACAACTAGACCTACTTTGATGAAATATGTTTACTTAAATTTACTACTTTGTCCAGTATAGTGAAAGTGAGGAAATATATAAACAGACAATTTAAACAGGAATATCTTAAAATGAATAGAAAAACATTTCCTGATTATATTCCTTTTCTTATAAGGATATAAAGGGAAAGTGGATTTGACGGAGGAGAGAATTTATAGGAAGAGGATATATTCTCTTTCCATGCGTCCCCTCTTCCGACGAAATAAAAAAAGCATCAGAAATTATAGATGTCTATGGGCAGCGGTCGCTTCGCTATATTGGCGAATTCAGGTGGTCGCTCGTTCGTCTGCCACCTTATGATATAAAAAAAAACATTATAAAGTATTGCCTGATTTACATTATGCCTGTACAGTAGTACAGTATCGCTGGCATACTACTGGCATAACGTAAACACAAACTGATGCCAATGAACCAAAACAATTCATGCTAGACCAGCACTACTGTCCTATTGTACTGGCATAATGTAAACCAGGTATATAGTTACCACAGAGAAGCAAGGATGTAACGGCGAGACTTTATTCCTGAAGAACTTGTCGCACTGCGTGTCGTTGTCCTGTGGTCGGGGGCGGAGGGCGGGGCCTGCGTGCGAGGGGGCGGGGCCTGCGTGCGAGGGGGCGGGGCGCAGTCTCCAGGCGGCGGCGAGCTGTGTGACGTCAGCGCGCAGGGTGCCGTCCGGTAGTTGGCGCTCGTCGTACTGCTCGTTGTTGTATGTGCCGAGTAACCCGCCCAGAGATGCGTAGTGCCAACCTGATAACAATACATACTTCTACAACTGACAAAGATTTTTTTTTAATTTAGGAATTTCATTGTTATTTTATTATTTTAAAATCTCTAATGCTCTTTAAATGATAATTTTGTTGCAACTCTGATTTATTCAACAGATATTAATTGTCATTTTTTAAAAGAAGACCCGACTCACCCGAGACTTGCAGCTTGCATGTTCTGAACAACAGATTGCACTGTATCTCGAGTCCACTTTGACCCTCTACTATCAATAGGTCTGTTTGTCTGTGCACTATGAAGTCTTCGACAACAGCAGGTAGGCTTAGTGGAGTATCGGGGCCAAGTGATACTTGCTATGGAAAATTAGTATGAATTTATTACACTTATTGATAAATTAATAATTTAGTTAAGTAAATAATAATATTAATAATAACGGAAGTGGTCATTAGAATTTTTTTTTATCTTGCAGAAATGTGAGAAAAAGTTGGTATTAGGAAAATGCTTTACAATTTACGAACTTATAAAAGAGGTATCAAGTAAGTTTTTATAAGTAATCGTTTGTACAAACAAATCCAAAGAGCATATAGAAACTTCCCTTAGAAGTAGAGTGGAGCATAATATAGAGTAGTGTTGTACTCACCTCTCTATACAAATCGACATAAATCAAATGTTTGTTAGTCAGTACAACAAGGTCGTACTGTCCGTGCGCGTTGCTCTGCATCAGTACAGTAAAGTTGTTCTGCCGATAGTCCTTGGCCAGTAGGAAGGTGCCCGTCTCTGTTATAGTGAGGACTTGTTTGTCGAACGTCACCAGTGTACCTTGACCCGTCATCATTGCCATACCTACAAGTAATAGAGGTCTAGTTAGTGTATACATTGATAACAGCAGCACGGCAGCCAAAATGCTTTTATTTTGTTGTTAAAATTATTTATTATAAACTATTTACAATTTATTTTTCATTACATTCCATTCACTCTACATAACGTTGCTAATACTTCGACTTCCCGCGCTATTCTCTTTTTAAATATTAATATTTTTACTAAACTAAAAAAGACAAAGGTCTCAGTGGCCAGTATGCCATATCTTTGGCAGAACAGAAATTCCATGTTTACCAAAGAGGTTGGATACATAATTCTTCACTAACAGGTTAATGTAATTGTGGTAAGTTGAAATTGTGGATACCTGATTGTGGGTTTTCACTGTTCTGACATTTGTATTGACATGACATGATATTGTTGTGTCAATTTTTATTTTCAAAGAGGCGAACAAGAATATCTAATTCGGTGACAAGGGCGCTGCTGTCGAAAATATATAAAACATACTTGGGTACAAAAAGCATTTTGTGACATTTTTGACGTTGACAGGGTGGCGACAGTTCACTAAGCTGCCAAATGTCATGTCATGAACAATGCAGTTTCAAAAACTTCATTTTATCATTACATGTAGAGTGAGAAAGTCAGTCAGTCAGTAATCGAACTTTATTTATAGTAATATATTTTATATTTAAATTACATCAAGTAGTTTCTCAATACTAGTAAAAAAATGTATTTAAATGGTTTTTTTTCAACTAAATTCTTAATCAAGTACAAACAAACCTGCAAAGGGTGGCACAACATTATTCAAGTCCATATACGGTCGTATCTCATAGTAATAAGACCATATTGTTCTGTTGGATGTAATCCAGTCGTCGAGGAAGTCCCGCACTGCGCGGTACTCAGCTATCTCAGAGAAGTCAGGCGTGCGGTTGAACGCGTGCCAAGACATCGGCAGTTTCTGTTCCAGACGGATCTCGCCTTCACGAGGATCAAATATGAAGTTTGTTTTCGGTGTACGATGTCTGAAAAAACATTTAAAATTATATGTAACTAGCTGTCGCCCGCGACTTCGACTGCACGGAATTAAAAAAAAACTTAATATGTAGCCTATACATTCCAGACTATGTTTTAAGAAGCTACATTTAAGCATCAGACTTGTTACCAATTGTTAATAAATCTAGATTGACACTCCTATATATGAAGTGGCATTTAGGAAGTGTCTACTAACAGCTGTGTTAAATTTTAAATCTTATTTTATTTATTATCTTACTAATATTATAAATACGAATGTTTAGATTGATGGATGTTTGTTAAAAGATATCTCCGAAACGACTGAATGAATCTTGCTGAAATTTAGCATAGATGTAGAACATAGTCTGGAAGAACACATATGCTACTAATTAAGTTTTTTTTTAATTCACTGCGGACGAAGTCGCGGGAGACAATTAGAACAATACTCCGTTCCTGTATAAAAAAAATTCACCTACTCGGAACTTTCTTGTAAAACGTAAATCAAATGTTGTTATCTATATTATGATAATTTCAATATAAGTAAATAAACTTACAATTCCTCATACTGGAGTGCGGTCTTTGCCATGTCAGTGAGCTTGGTGTAGATGACACTGCCCACACGCTGCAGAGCCTCGCCCAGCATGAAGTAGTCGTACCACCACTTCAACCGCTCGTATGCCTCCTTGTACTACAACAAGTTACAATACAATAAACTAATTTGTTTATACCAAACGTCAGGAAATGCATTTACGCACCCCTACGCCGGGCTGTGCAATGGCGTAGGGAGTGTGGGACTCGCCGGCCGCAGAAGGCGACCGGAATGCCCACTAAAACCTGACTGCCCTCCGACGCATTATGGCGGGGCCACGGGAACGCGTGAGCTTACTTCCGTGACCCCGCCTGCGTTGTCGCCCACGGGGGGGGGGGGGCTCCTCTCATGTTTATACCAAACTAGCTTTTACCCGCGACTCCGTCCGCGCGGAATTAAAAAAAAGCACACAAAATAAAAAAAAGTTCCTATGTCCGTCTCCTAGTTCTAAGCTACCTCCCCATCAATTTTCAGCTAAATCAGTTCGACCGATCTTGAGTTATAAATAGTGTAACTAACACGACTTTCTTTTATATATATAGAGGTGTGACAAGATTACAATATTGTGGCAACGACCATCTTGGATTTGCAATTATCATACTGTATACAATAAAATTATCATCAAGGCTAAAGGAGTGTATCAAAATTTATAAAAATCTGGCAACAGGAAGTGGGTTTAATTTAAGCTCTGAATATCATCATCATCAACCTGCCATTATCCCTATGTTGGGTCGGCACAGTATGTACTATTCATCCATACATCTCTATCAGCCGTCATATCTGAATTTACCCCTTTCTTACGCATATCCTCTTTCACACAATCCATCCATACTTTCTTTGGTCTTTCTCTACCTTTTTTCTTTTCTTCTTTTTTAATTTAAGCTCTGAATTTATTAAACAAAAAAGAGGAAAGTTAATACCAAAGTTCGCAGGACATTACTGTTTCTATTTTTAGCCGACTTCAAAAAGAAGGAGGTTATCAATTCGACTGTATTTTTTTTTCTATATGTGTTACCGCGAAACTCCGCCCCTGGTGGTCCAATTTTGATAAAAAATATTTTAATTGAAAGTAAGTGCTTGCAGATAGGTCTCATTTTTTTTAATAACTAGAAGACTAGTCTAAGTGTTGATTGGAAGAAAATTGCTTTATGAAAATTACCTTTTCTCTGACATAAACAACTTGTGGTGTCTTCATGAAATTTTCCCAGGCGTTCCTAAACTCTGCGTACAGTTGTTTGAATTCATCTTTAAATGGTATGTATTTCTCAATTTTCTCCCAAACCACATTCCATAGTTTCTTGCTGTATTTCTTTATGTTTGTTATCAAATCGTTGTTCACGAGGTCTTTATATATTCTGAAAATATATAATAATTTTGAAAATATGATTATATTTTTCATGGCATATTTAAAGCAGTACTAAAAAAAAATTAGCTAAACCAGTCTTATTTTATAGTACTTCAAGGCATTATTTTTTTTAACTTTCTACCAAAAATATCATTAAAAAATTAGCCTTTTTAAATGGGCTTTTTAATTTTTTTTTTAATTTAAATTTCTAGACTAAAAAGATAGCAATCAATTAAAATCTTACCTGTCCATTTCATGTCCAAAAGTAGATACATAATTGAAATAAGGAGAATCAGTTAGTTCTTGTGTTCTATTATAGAAGAAATCCATAAGACCTTTCCATACAGTGAACACAAATGACTCAGTATAATGTATCACTTTGAAAAACAACGGCTCTATAGACTTCAGTAAATCATGCCAATAAACTGAAAGTCTGTTTGTCGCATTCACCCAAGTCACCTCCCAGTACTCTAAGAATCTCATATGTAAATCTCTTACAAAGTTATCATACTGTAATATCATAGCTTCCAATTTCCCAGACACTAATTCCATGAAATCCGCCTCTAATATCTTATTAGCTGATTCTAAGAAGTTTGAATACGCCATTTTGATAGAATCAACAACATAAGTGAGACTTTGTTTTATAGATTGACTTGTATTGCCCATCATTCCCCACATATCGTTGACAAAACCGGGCAAACTCTCCAAATGATTTCTAATAGCCATTTCATCGAGTACGTAATATGTGAATTCAACTATATCTTTGACATAAAAATCATTATTATCGTAGGATTCGTTTAGGAATCGTTCAAATTCATCTAAATCGTCTTTTATTACGTGTAAGTCATTCAAATCATCGAGGAATTCTCTTATTCTCGGTTTAGCGTCTATCCATATCGCTCTAAGAGCAAGATGGGCTTCCATTGGTGCTTCTTTTATAATGATAAGGGTTTCATTGACTTGAGCGTATAATAATTTCAGAGTATAAAGTGCTTGGGATTTAACTTCGCTAAATATCTGCGGCCTCCATACTACAGAGCTAGTTAGAAGTCTGGAATGATTCAATCGTATGTAAGAGGCGAGATCTACAGTTGTGACGTCATCAAAGTCTCGCCACGCGTTCAGTTTCGCGGATCTCGTGTCGACGATTTTTCCAATTAAATGGTATGATATATCTAAAAAAAAAAGCAAGTCATTTTTTTACACAATTATCATTCCAATCTTTAATAATTTAATCTTTGATAATATTTACTCAAATAAACAGAATGCATTTATTTTTTAATTTGCAGAATCGAATGAAAATTATGCAAATTTTAAACAAAAAAAAAAACAAAAATTCCTCAACTAAAACACAAAAATTATTTCATAAATAGCAAATAATCTTTCTAGAAAGGTCGAATAAAATATTATTTATTTGGATAGGATGGTTTATATCCATAAAACCGATAGATGACGCTGTTTATATTTTCTAAAATTACGACTACCAGACAACCAAACAAGTAGTGGGTTTTCTATAACAGTAAATATAAACTCACCATTAGTACTGTTATAATGTGCGATAAGTGATTTATCTGTCATAGACAATTCAGCGTACGCGGTGTCATTGCCTTCAGGATGTAACACAAGACCTTTCACTTTGTACGCGGGATACACAAGCTCCCATGAGCCGTTCACTTTGTAGAAATATGTCTCGTTGGCGCGCTGGGAATTCAATTATTATTTAACATTAAATATTTAAGGAAAAGAAATGCAGCGAATATTAAAAAAAAAACAGCCTCGTATTTAACAATATTTTGTGTATTGTGGTTACTAAAATGAACTTTATAATATCTAATATTTAAAATTATCGTGTCACGGGGTTCGAACTTGAACTCCTCCGAAACGGCTTGACCGATTCTCATGAAATTTTGTGAGCATATTCAGTAGGTCTGAGAATCGGCCAACATCTATTTTTCATACCCCCCCCCATTTTTTTTAACTGCGCGCGGACGGAGTCGCGGGCGACAGCTAGTGTACTAATAAAATACTCAATGATTTCAAAGTAATATGAAATGATTACACGCAGAGTAGTTTAATTTTTACTAAAGGAATATCTTTGTGTAGATTTAATTAGAAAAATCTACATTAAGGTACTGCTTAAATGTCTCAAACTATTGGTTTCTTTCTGAGATCAAAATCTCAGAAACCCACGATAAGTGTGGCAATAAATCAACTCAATAGAAAATGTAATGGTTTAAACAAAAAGTCCTTTTAATCGTGTCAAAACTACTTACGTTGGGTTTCTGAGAACAAAAATGTATAAAACATATCGTCATCCATCTCATTATTGTTGACAAAATATCAAATATGTTTTATTCAGGTATTTTGGTCTCAGAAATCAACAATTAGTTAGTCAGATGAATAATAAAATCAAATAAAAATCCTCACCTCCCAATTAACAGCGCTCGTATTCATATCTATTAACATTTTATTCCGTCTCAACTTCTCATAGAATAATGACTTCTGGAATCTATAAAACGTCTCCAAATAGTACCATCTACTTTGTATATTTATATCAGATTTCACATCTAGAGCTAAATTTGTAGACGGATGTGTACATTTTAGAGCGAACTTGTAATCACGTATTGGTCCGTTAGAGTTATCCATTAATATTGAATGTAGTTTAAGATATTCTGTCTCGTAGTCGGAGTATTGTAGTTCTAGTGATATATTAGACATGACCGCTGGTGTTGCCAGGTATTGACCTTTTAGGACCACATCCTGAAAATAAGTTATTTAGAAATGTTAAAGTATATTTTGTTCACAATTATATAAATACTCGAAGAAAAAAAAACTTTTTTTTTGTTAACTTGGTGTTGTCATATTTATTACACCAAGCATAATCAAATTGAAATTACTTTCTTGTCGGATTCTTTTTATTGTATTAACCGTGATAAATAAATGTATTTAAGAATCTCTGTACTTTAGAGTGCTTTATTGACTCACTCTCACTCTCTCATTATATAGTGGTATAGTGTTGTATTGCTCTTACCTTCCTGAATGAGGGATGTGAGAGAGCGAGATGCAGATTGTGTACGGCGGTGTCGGAGTCAGTGTCGGCGGGGGGCGTGTCCCAGCGCGCGGCGAGCTCGGCGCTCTTGTTGTCTCCGCGAACATCCCAATGAAGCTGCGCACGACCTTCCAACAATGCCTCTTGCAGCCGGTACAATGCGTCGAGTGAGAATGTACGCAGCGGGTATTGTACGTTGAGTAGTATTTGTTGGCTTTCTGTGTCCTCCTGAGAACGGAATACATCTTATATTATTATTATTAACTAGCTTTTACCCGCGACTCCGTCCGCGCGGAATAAAAAAAATGCACTCAAGATAAAAAAGTTCCTATGTCCGTCTCCTAGTTCTAAGCTACCTCCCATCAATTTTCAGCTAGATCTTGAGTTATAAATAGTGTAACTAACACTACTTTCTTTTATATATATAAGATAGATAATGTAAATGCGAATGTTTAGATGGCTGGATAGATTCGGAACGGATCTTGATGAAATTTGGCACATATATAGAACATAGTCTGGAAGAAGACATCTGCTACTTATTTTTTTAAATCCCCGCGAACAAATTCGCGGACATTAGTATAGATATAAATACATACCACACTCATATTAGTAACGTGTATATCATACTGTATCCAAACATCCTCAGCCCACTGCACGCGGCTAGCCTGCGTGAGCTCTCGCTCTATAGCCTCGTATTTATTATCGAAGCTCCACGTACGCTGGCCGTGCATCGCTGTCAACTTCAACTTCTTACCAATGTTGTAAGTAAAAACATCCAATTTGCCAGTCACGTTGAACTTTGTAGCATTTTGTAAGTGGAATATTGTTGCTTGTTTTACATCCTGTGAAGTTTTAAGGTAATTTATATATTTCAATATTTGGTGAAAGTTTTGTTACTAAGAGGCTCAAGGACAACTGCGCACTGCGCAGTGCCCACACCCCGCCACCCGCTACACCAAAAATTGTATTCTGCGCAGCGATTTGTACGATGTTCCGAGCTGCCAATATGCTTGAAGTCGATTGTTTTGAAGATAAACATAGAAATGTCTGTGATAAATGAAATAATTTTACGTGAAAATAATTTTATACTTACGATGTTTCCTGTACTATCAAACTCATGTATATATTTAACGCCGACCGGTGTATGTACATTTTCCACCTCTATGTCCGTGGTAGCAAGGTCCAAATTCCTTTCACTCTTACTTAGCACTTGTACGAAGGAACCTTTAACAAATCGTTCATGATCGAAATCGATTGTGGCATTTCCATTGCTTGCTTTATCACCTTGTACATAGTAATACTCTGTGTTGACTAAATGTTGACTGTTCAATGGAACTGAAAGTGATATTGTTCCCGTTTGTGTGAAGCCGTTGTCTTGTTTAGTGTATATATGAGATGTGTTCACTGATGCAGTTTTATTTGGCCAGAATAAGTCTACTTTGTTGTCAGACATCTCTTCCAAATTGTTGATCTGAAAAAAATAACTGGCTATTTAATCTATACAGTTAATTAAACTGTGTATGTAACATATAAAAAAAAATTGCGAAAAAAAATGTGTTTTATCTGTCCGCGTTTGTTCCTCATAGTCTCAAAAAATTTTGGATAGATTTTGAGGAGTCTATTACTAGAAAGTAGTTCATGTATTCATGAGTAACTTAGGATATATTTTTTTTTGTATTTTTATATTATTCTGCGTCAACAAAGTCAAGTGCAGCCGCTATTATTGCTATACAAAATCTGAGTTTATATCGTTAAAGTTATAACAGTAAAATTTCAGTAGTAAATGACATTGTTTTGTAGTATTAAAGCAAATTAATTACATTTACTGCCACCATCTATATATCTACACTTAGGGATTTCCTTAGTGACTACTTAATGACTCTGAGTCGTCATACTTAAGCTAACTTTAATTGTACCTTCATCTTATTAATCTATCACTGAGGGACTTAAATTATGATTGAACAACTTTGAGTATGAACTAAGCAAAAAAAAAGATAACTTACATCAAATATAGACTTGAGCCAGGGCAATCGTTTGAAGGGCGTAGAGAAATTAAAATGTCCATCTGTATGCTGAGCGCCGCCGTACCGTAAATCCAGTTCTCCGATCTGACTGCGTCCCGGACAGTACATTGTGCCCCTGCAACCGTCATATTGTAAACTAACTACACCATAGCTACATTCAGCATAGGTGTTATATTAGTTCAATATTGTATTCCTTAGATATTTTTAACCATACAATTGCACGTTATATAAAAAATCTTACAAGAAAACTAGTAAATTCGAAAATAATTACAGTAAAATAGTTTATTTCACAATTTTCACAAAAAAAGCGTAATGGCCGCTATGTATGGAATTTACTGTTGGACATTTAATGGTTCTAATAAAATAATTTAAGAGTTCAATTGAAACTAGGTATAGAAAATGAGAGCTTATATACACTTATACTACTGAGTACTGTAATTGGCACGTCGTTAACAAGAGTTGTCTATTGCTCGACGTGCCAACTCAAACGTTTAATACTTACTTGAGAACTTGATAGTTATGTATCATGTCCTGTTGATAAGATCCTTTGATATTAAAAGTAGGTTCTTTATACAAAGGTGTAGTGAGCGTGTAGTCAACATGTTTCGAGCTGTTCACATCCCATTTGTATGACAACTCGTTGTCTACATTCTTGTACTCAGAGTTAGATGTCCATGTTAATCTCGCGTTAGCATCTAGACTTTCACCTTTGTTTAAGATCTGGAAATGTGATTATAGTTAATTCTTAATTAGGTCACCAAAGAAAAATTCTACTATTTTTTTTTTGAGATTGATATCATGCCCATTTATAAAAAATGTTGTATATTTTTTTTTACTTAATGGATAAATAAAAATCTATTTTATAACGGATTGAAAAATAAAAATACGGTATTTATTAATCCTATATTGCAAAAACTATTATGACTAGACACATAAAGTACGTAATTTTTCGAAACTCGGCGATTTTAGTCGCTATGCTAAGAAATACATTGTCCTTTAGTCGCTAAAACCAGTCGCTCGAAACTTGTTTTTCAAGACCGTCATGATAAAAGTCACTGCGATTTTTGTTGACATGTAGTCACTATGCCTGTACTGACCCATAGACGACTCTCGTCGGCGACTCAACGTTGTGTGTACGGAGCACACAACACGCTACTTGCGACGCAACCATACAATATTAGGTTAAGTCTTTATGTATGCAATTTAGTATAATCAATTACATTGTAAAATCTTGTAGCCTAAACGACTAACAGTGGGTTTCTGAGACAAAAATCTCTATATAAAACATATCGTCATCCCTGTAATGTTTGTCAAACGGAGATTTCGGTCTCATAAACCCACAGTGAACCAATTTTGGCAAGTGTTGTATAATTTTTTTTTTCATATTGATGATGATGATGTAATCCCGGCCGATATCGGCCACGGCGACTGTCTTCAGCTCCGGTTTTGACGTTGGTGTGCTCGCATGTGGCTTATGTAGCCAATTTTGTTTGCAAAAATCCTCGCACATTGCGGACATGAGAGCACACCGTTCACGTAATTATAGCTGATAGCCGCAGGTGGTCGGGCTTTCATATTAATACTAACCTTTCCTTTAACACCAGTAAGGATCTTAGTGACATCAGTTTTGTATTCCGCAAGTAATACTTTCTCCGGCGTATCTTCAGTGCCGATATCTCCGTCAATGTACAACGTGTGTACGTCGACGTTAGGTTTAGGTAATATCGCGTTTATTTCTAGGTTTATACGTTTATTTACTATGTAGCCGAAGGATGCGTTACCACCGATTCTGGAATTAATAGATATAGTATAGAAAATTGCACTTTATCTAGTATAGGTAAAGACTACTTGCGAGCCTTTCTAAACATCTGACTAATATTATAAATGCGAATGTTTATATGGATGTTTGTTTTAATGTATCTCCGGAACTGCTCAATGGATTTTGATGAAATTTGTCACAGATGAAGAACATATTTGGAAGAACACATAGGCTATTTATATTTTTTTTTAATCCCGCGCGGACAGAGTCGCGTGCGACAGCTAGTTACAGATATGTATTTATGATATAATTCGGATAACAATGGGTTAGTTCGTTAATGGATAAACTAATTTAAGTTTTAAAAAGAGATCTGTGAAATACAAAAAAAATATTATTCCCAAATCTCATTCTTTTTATTCTTCATATTAAGATTCTTTATTTTCAAACGCTTCCTAATAAATTGAATCAATGAAAATTTTACTTTATTATGTAAAAATAATTTATAGTAAAAATAAATTCAAAGTATAAATGTAACTTACTGCCAAACTTTATCTAAATCCATTCTGAAACCGGCCTCAGTTCTGTCCAGTCCACTGGAAGATGTGTTATTACCAAAGAAGATGTCCAAATCGACACTTCTTTGTAACTGTTTTACTAATTGATGTCCTATTGCCTAAAGAATAGAGTGAATATTAGAAAAATAGGTAAATAGTTATAATAGTTCTGATAAAATTTACTTTAAACAAAATATTTTGTAAAATAAGTAATAGTAATAATGTCTGAAATGCATCTCAATCTTACTAATATTATAAATGCGAATATTTAGATGGATGGATGTTTTTTTGAAGGTATCTCCGGGACGGGTCAACGGATCTTGATGAAATTCGGCACCGATGTAAGACATAGTCTAATTAGTACGTTTTTTTTAATTTCACACAGACGGAGTCGCGGGCTACAGCTAGTCTTTTAATAAAACAAAGAGAGTATTTTTATGCTGAGGTGTCGGCAATGGAAACAATTATTATATTCTCACCGTAATGTATAGATCTCCAATAAGGAAGCTCCATTTTAAGTCGCCATCTCCTTTCATATCAGGCAACTCGTATTTACATAGAAGATATCCAGTCTTTGGACCAAATCTAAAGAATCACGAAAACGAAATCAGATTAATTTTATATTTTAAAAAGAGTTCCATAACAGTGAAAAGTGTTGTATTATTGTGGCTGTTCATTGAGGAGAAAAATTGAAAGTTATAAGTAGGTGGCGCCAGCTGTAGCCGATTTATTATCTGTCAAAGTTCATTATAGTTCTGTCACAGAAAATGCCACAAATAAATACACAGCTTCACATCTTTGACAGGCTATAAGAGGTAGTATTTTGTGCCTATTTGATTTTCCCATTTCGGTAGAATTAAGTGTCAGTAATATCAACAGACGCGTTTAAGTCGAAGCGAAGAAAAAACTATAATTTTCAAGCAAATCACCTATCCATTAAAAGAGTCACAGCAGTCAACAGCGAGACCTATCAGGAACAAAAGGTAGTTTCTCTCCCCATTGGACAAGTACCTCAACATCAAGAACTGTATGTCATATTTGTCATTCTAAAGCAGTGTTTCCCAAAGTGGGCGATAACGTCTCCCTGGAGGCGTTTGAAACCTAGAAGGGGGCGATAAGAGGCCTAAAAAATGGGGGGGGGGCATTGAAATTAATTAAAGTAATGAAATTTTGGTTACTAAGTTTTAGGGCTGAATAAAAATTAGGGGGATCTGAAATATAATTGATTTTCAAAGGGGGCGGTGAAAGAAATAAGTTTGACAATCACTGATCTAAAGGTAAGATATTTCAATGAAGCGATGATGTGTTTAAAATGATCAAATTTGACTGGAGAAGTGGACATTTAGATGAGATAAGTAAACTCACTCAAAGTCAGTATCTCCCTTGAGGAAGCTGAGTTTCCTGAGCGGTGTGGCGGCCTGCACACTCAGCACACGCCGCAGTCCGGGGTACGCGTCCACACGAGACTTCAAGTACATCTCCTTGCCTTGCACTTGCGGCATATCTACCTGGAATATATATAAATAAATTACTTGTATTTATTCTAAGAAATAACGTTAAAAATAAACAAAACAAATTATCATTGAATATTTCTTTTATTCATCTAACTGTGAGTTTTCGACTGTTGAAGCGCTTGTAAAATCTTGGATGGATGGATGTTTGTTTTGAGATATCTCCGGAACGCCTCAACGGATCTTCATGAAATTTGGCACAGATATAAAGCATAGTCTGGAAGAACACATATACTATTTATTACGTTTTATTTTAATTACACGCGGAAGGAGTCGCGGGCGACAGCTAGTAATATAAATGCGAATGTTTGTTAGAAGGTATCTCCAGAACATCTCAAAGGATTTGGATGAAATTTGGAATGGATGTAGAACCTAGTCTGGAATAACAGAAAGACTACTTAATTTTTTTTAATTCCCAAATTACAAAGATTAAAAAATCTGAAATGAAATAAAGAAAGCAATATAAATATACTTACTTTTAAATAAATATCAGTGAAATTACTCTCCATTTCAGCTCTAGCGTGAACAGTGGCCTGTACATTAGTGCCTGCGATGTGCGCTGAGAGACCGTACACAGTATGCGTCGCTTCAAACTTCATACGTACACGAATCTGCTGACCTTGACCTTTCGGTACCAGAACTAGAGACATCTGGAACAAGATCATTAAATAAAAACCTAGTAATGTATCGTTTATCTATATTAATAAAATTGTAATGTCTTTATGTAATATAGAGAAAAAAAATCATACTTTATACACGATAATAATTTTTAGCTGGTGTCTTGATTATAGATTTTTTTTTTATTTGATAAAATCACATCTACAGACACTTGGCCCGTACTTTTTTTTGCACAGGTTTTAGTTATCTTTATTTTTTTTATTAATATTATCCCTGCGGTACATAGTTTGGTAATACATCCTTACTAATATTATAAATGCGAAAGTAACTCTGTCTGTCTGTCTGTCTGTCTGTCTGTCTGTCTGTCTGTCTGTCTGTCTGTCTCGCTTTCACGCAAAAACTACTGAACCGATTTAAATGAAATTTTGTACACAGATAGTCTAGAGCCTGAGGATGGACATAGGCTACATTTTAACGCGAAAAAGGGGTTGTAAGGGGTTGAAAGTGGGGGTGAAAGTTTGTATGGAATTATCGTCATTTTTACAGTTAGAAGGTTGAAACTTATTTTCAAGGCTGCTAATTTGATAAAGATAAATATGCAATTAAATTTTTGTTAAATTTTACCCCCAAAGGTGCTAAATAACAATAGGGGATGAAATTTTGTTTGGCAATATATTCGGTTTTGATGAATGTTTTGTTTAATATGCTTTGCTGTAACCCTTACCAATATTTAGTCTAGAGCCTGAGAAAAGACGTAGTCTACTTTTTAACGCGAAAAAGGGGTTTGAAGGGGTTGAAAGTGGGGGTGAAAGTTTGTATGGAATTATCGTCATTTTTACAGGTAGAAGGTTGAAACTTATTTTCAAGGCTGCTAATTTTATAAAGATAAATATGAAAATAAATTTTTGTAAAGTTTTACCCCCAAGGGTGCTAAATAACAATAGGGGATGAAATTTTGTTTGGCAATATGTGAGGTTTTGTTGAATGTTTTCTTTAATATGCTTTGCTGTAACCCTTACCAATATTTAATCTAGAGCCTGAGAAAAGACGTAGGCTACTTTTTAACGCGAAAAAGGGGTTGTAAGGGGTTGAAAGTGGGGGTGAAAGTTTGTATGGAATTATCCTCATTTTTACAGGTAGAAGGTTGAAACTTATTTTCATGGCTAATTTGATAAAGATAAATATGAAATTAAATTTTTGGAAAAATTTTACCCCCAAGAGTGCTAAATAACAATAGGGGATGAAATTTTGGTAGGCAATATGTAAGGTTTTGGTGAATGTTTTGTTTAATATGTTTTGATGTTACCCTTACCAATATTTAGTCTAGAGCCTGAGGAAGGACAAAGCCTACTTTTTAACGCGAAAAAAGGGTTATAAGAGGCTGAAAGTGAGGGTGGAAATTTTTACGGAAGTATCGTCATTTTTACAGTTAGAAGCTTTAACCTTATTTTTTAGGCTGCAATGTAACAAAACGGAATAGGACATGAATGTTTGTATGGGAAGATGTTTATGTGAATATTTTGTAAGTTTTATATTTTTTGGCATTTTTTATAAGTTTAAGTAAAAATCACAACAACAACAACATAATTCACGACCCGTAACCCAGAGGGGTAGGCAGAGACCCAGGACCTACATTTGGCGCGGTCCGGCCACACCTCTTTCTATGTTCTTCTACATACATCAAAGCATAGCACGTTGGTTAAATAATTAGCCCAAAAAAAAATGCTACCTAAAATAGTATTTCACGCGGACGAAGTCGCGGGCACAGCTAGTATATATATATACATAACTTACTTAATAAATACATATAACTTAACTTATTTTTTTTTTAACTATTGACTATACTATACTTACTAACTAAATTACTTATACTATAACTTTTGCTTTTTTTTTAGACTATGGCGACGCAAGATTATAGATATTTAATGTATTGAATAGTATAAGTAAAGGAAAAGATAAGATGATATAACCTCCAGCGGCTGCCTGTTGGTGACTTTACCGCTGATGCTGTACTCAGTGGTGTCAGTCACGAATGAACCTCGGATGTCATCCTTCTCGAACTCTGCTATTATCTTCATTGCTCTACAATGATCAATACATATGTATAGATGAATTAATTATAACTTAGCTTAACTCACATATAATCTTCCGGTGACGGCACATATATATACTTTATCTATTACTAGCGACCCGCCCCGGCTTCGCACGGGTGCAATGCAAAATATACCTACTACAGAATAAATGCACAATTTATTTAAGGTACTTAAATGGATAAGGATTAATGCTGTATTGTTTAAAATCACTTCGTAAAAGAATAAAAATGGTTATGCTGGGTTATCCCTAAGAGATAGACATATACCATCGCGGACTTTTTTGTTGAACTTTTTAAGGTGAACAATACTGTAGTACATTATTTTGGTCTATCTCGTAGGGTTCAGCCAGCGTTTGCAATATAAGCGCAAAAAAACGTGCTTATTTACGACATCACATTAGAAAACTTTAAATTTATCAGTGTTTCTCTACTATATTATGCATTTATTATACATACAAACCTTCCTTAAGAATCACTCTATCTATTAAAAAAAACTGCGTCAAAATCCGTTGCGTAGTTTTAAAGATCTAAGCATACATACGGACATACAGCGAAAGCGACTTTGTTTACTATGTATTGATTTATATAAAAGAAAGTCGTGTTAGTTACACTATTTATAACTCAAGAACGGCTGAATCGATTTGACTGAAAATTGGTGGGCAGGTAGCTTAGAACTAGGAAAAGGACATAGGATAGTTTTTACCCGTTTTTCTATTTTTTATTCCGCGCGGACGGAGTCGCGGGTAAAAGCTAGTTTATAATAATTACTAGAATTTTATTTTAATTCCGCGCACAAAGTCGCGTGCAAATCAACAAGCTAGTTTCATATAATTTTCTTAACTAACCTGAATCCTTTATGCGGACTACTAAGTGCGACACTTAGTGATGCCGGTCGTTGATCCGCCTTGAGTGAGTAATAACTATCTTGATTATTAAAGTCCACAATCAATGTCCTCTGTCCACCCTCTTCGCTGTACTGCAGCGCGATGTCTGACGGCTCCAGTACGGGGACGAGCGCGCCTCGTGCTTTGAAACGCACATGTCGCGGCGCAGGACGCCATACTGCGTCCGCGAATAACTGAACACAATAGTTACTTATATTAAAACTTGTTTTAACTTAAATTATAACACATATTAATTAAAAAAAAAAAGTGACATTAAAAAAGAAACAGAAATTGAAGCATACCTCACTTTTCACTTTAGGAGTCCGTTTTTTTTTAAATAATTAAAGAACACACTAACTGTTGGTTTCTGACAAAACACGAGATGATATGTTGTAAAGGGAATTTTGATCTCAGAAACCTACCGTAAATGTGATGGAAATTATTGTCCTTATAGGTAAGTTGAATACCATGGACAATAATATTCGGCCTTTTTAAAAGATGGAGGAAAACAGACAAAAATTAGGCTTAAATTAGTACTAAATCAACTATATTCGTACTATATTGAAGAATAATGATTATTTTCAAAATAATTTAACACTGTTACTATTAAGTCGTCAATTATTACAAAAAAAAAACTAACATAATTATTATAATCTCCCTGCTGTATCTGTATACCGCCTCCCATTACACTCTCCACGTCGGAGAAGTCCTTCTTGAACTCCATCTTGATGAAGTAATCCTCTAAGTATGTAGATGTTAGGTTCAGACTACCCGATGTCTCTATGAACGGATCGTCCAACTGAAATATTACAAAATTATTTTCTCTCATTCAGTTTTGTAGTGTTCAGTCTTATCTAATATATAAAATTCTTGTGTCAGTTTTCGTTTCCGTACTCCTCCGAAACGGCTTGACCGATTCTCATGAAATTTTGTGAGCATCTTGAGTAGGTCTGAGAATCGGCCAACATCTATTTTTCATTTTTTTTTAACTGCGCGCGGACGTAGTCGTGGGCGACAGCTAGTAGATATAAAATAATTACAAAAAGTGGATAAAATCCATTCAAAATATTGAAAGTTAAAAAATACTCTAATTACGCATTCATAGCTCCTTCATACACAAGGCAAAGTAAATCGTTGAAACTAATAATGTGTTGCGTCGCGAGTATCGCTTTGTACCCACGTTGAATCGTCGACGCGCGTCGTCTATTGGATCAGTGCATACATAGCGACTACATGACAATTGTATAGATTTGCTCCGGCATCTTGAAGATTGCAATTCTTCTTCGTCGCTGTAGTCTTTTCAGACTGGTCGTGGTCATCATGTATCGGTGACCCGCTGTACTAAGCGCCGCCACTCCTCCCTACTCTCTGCCTTTTTTGTATATTCGTGCAGAGGGACAGTTACAGCCGCTCTAATCTGATCGGTCCATCCATCTCATGGGCGACCTTCCCCGTGGTCTGATGCCTTCCAATTTCCCCTGCAGGAAATTGCACTTATCTCACGACAATCTAAATTCTAGGCAAACAGGTTGCGTGAGACTGGTGATGGCTACTAAAGAATAAAATGTCGGCAACGTGTGCTGTGTACGAAGCTTTATGACATAGTATTGCGTAAGTCGCATAACATATGAGCATAGCATGAGTTTAGAAGATTTACGTTGCATTGTATACGAAGGGCTGTACCAGCATCTGAATTCGTACATGTACATACCCGTACTGGTATCGAATGTTACCGTACCTCTAGTCGGGCGAGTGCGTTGACAGTGAAGGAGGGCATGCTGATATCGGCGGCCATCTTCCAGAGAGCGTCCTCGAGGCGGGCAGAAACGCGTGCTTCAAGGCCGGGCAACACCGCCAGTGGGGTAGCTATACCTACTGAAGCTAAATATGACTGGTACGCGTCATCCTCACCACACTCGTACTCATACAAGATCTTGTATGATATCTGTATGGTAGAAAGATATATATAGATAGACGAATAAACTGAAATATACAACTTATTTCTAAAAGATGAAATGGGATAAAATAAAAGTTAAAAATAAGCATTGATCGACACTAAGATTAGAATTTTTTGATGTTTCGGGAAAGGAAACCCACCATAATGATAATTTTGAACTTTTTGAAGTCATAGATAATATTTTTATTGCTAGAAATAGAAAATAAATCACGTGGACAAATCGAGTACAGTTATAACTACCTCATGCCAGTATGTGCCGTTGTAGAGCAGAGCGACACACGTTACGTTGAACTTCTCTCCGATCGTGATGTCCACCGTGTAAACCGACTTTAACTCTTTAATTGCTTGGAACGGTGTCACTAGGTTGAGTGTGTTACGCATTTCCGTGTAAGTCTGTGACAAAATCATTTCAATATTAAATAATACTGTTTCTTTTTTTTTTCAGGGACAATGAGAATAATAAGTGTTACTATAATGAAAACTCATAGTTAGATGAATGCCACACGAGCGGTGTGTTACGCCGCTGCGAAAAATCATATAGCTTCCCTCTTAGGGTGTTCGGTTAATTTATTTTCAACATGTCACATTTTTTCGACTATTGTATTATTTTTGAATGATGTTATAAATAATGAAAAATGAAAAGACCTCCAAGACGAATATATCAGTTAGAATGATAGGCGTTTTATTCGGCAAATATAAGGTTGCATTGGCTTCCAAGATGTCTTCTTCATCAGGCCCCACAAACTAAAAAAAAATTGTTATAAAACATTTCAGATATTTCTCAATGCTTTACCAATTAAATAATAATAGTAGGTTTTATATATTCTGACAGAACCAAACACCTTTTTCACCAGTTCAGACATTTTTGAATATAATTTTTAAAAAATTAGCACAATCTCCGGGTTGTTTCAGAGCCTTCCTGTTATATTCTAAGGTGTTTTTTTTTAAAATACACTTACCTTCATCATATGCGCGTGGAATGTGATCGTAGGATAGTACAATGTATCAAGTACTACATTGGCTGTGGTGTCAAAGTTCTCCACGAACATGTCCGGGTCACTCGGCTTGTGTTGGAAGCGGTCCTTTACCACGTCCAATAAACCTTTACCTTTATCTACCAATAGGATTGCGATACCAAACTGAAACATGTATAAGATATATTAATACTTTTTGGGTAAGAACAACAGCCTAACTGAAGTTATCTAATCCTATAACTTCATAAAAAGTTGTTTGTTTTCTAATGCGCACGCGCATGTAACGTCTGTACTAAAACATATTACTATCTCTATTTTATCAAAGAGAATGACAGTATGTTTTAATTCAGGTATTACTGCAATGAAAACCCACAGTCAATCAGCAGCGTCGCTGCGTCATCACAACACTAGTGTGGCATAACTCTAACTGAGGGATTCGACTGACAATTGACACATTGTCTTTTTGTTGTCACTACAAGTGACGTCAGCCGAAACCCAGAGTCGAGAAGTATCTAAGAACAGAGCATCTGTACAACAGCAGTGTAACTTTACCTTATGTTTAGACAATCTCATAGACAACTCAGTATCCAATCCACCGCCTGTATTCACACCGAAGACATTTTTGAGTACTAATCCGTTCTCTTCGAAGCCATCTAGAGGCGTGTATAATTTGTACACGTATACAAAATCTAGAGCTGACCGCCATTGCCAGATACCCGTGAAGCCGAAGTCCATTTCTGACCAGCCCACGCGAAAATCGAGCTATAGACAAGGATGACACATGAAACATTGCACTATGGTCGTACCAAGAATTATCAAGGTTTAAGAAATTCTTGCGTCTCTATCACACTAAATTGGAATGAAAAAGATAACTGTTGACAATTTTTAAATCTTACAGTAGAAGAGTGAGCTATGCATAATTTAAATATCAACTATTTTTACAGCAACGAAGTATCGATAGCCTAAAGGTCAAGGGTACGAACAATGTCCATCAGGTCTGAAAGTAATTGTCCACATCTAAAGTCTAGATCTTACTAATATTATAAATGCGAATATTTAGATGGATAGTTGGATGGATGGATGTTTGTTTGAATCTCCAGAACGGTTGCATGGATCCTAATTAAATTTGGCATAGAGGTAAAGCATAGTTTGGAAGAACACAGGGGCTAATTAATAAGTTTTTTTTTTAATCCGGACGAATTCAGTCGCATGCGACAGCTAGTAATAACATAAACTAAATCATTTTAAATAATATTTGAAGGCGAGTATTTTTATGACATGTACTAACTTCTTGTGGCGCGCGCTTGGCGGTGAGCATGGCGCGGTTGAGGTACTGTATGGGCAGCGCGATGTGACCGAACACATGGAAGTCTTGCATCGTCACCAGCTTCAACAGGATTTCAATACCTTAGATAAAAAAAAAAAATGTATTTACGCATGTAACGTACGTGACGTTATTTACACATGATAATTTTCTTAAAGAATTTCAATTTATATAGAAATAGTTATCGTATCGTTTTGTATTTTAGTTTAGGTCACAAAATATATAAAACCTTCATGAATATAGAAAATGGCATAAAATAAAAAAAACAACATAAAAGCTACAATATGAAAAGGATTTTGTAACACTTTTTTGATGAAAGGGGGGCGTTAGTGTGCCATCATAATTTAGTTTGACTTATGCCCACACATTTACGACACAAAACTTAAACTACACACTTCACGCTTCGCAGTACCGTATTGTGTACTGATAGGATAATTTTACCAGTAGTAGAATTAGGCGTGACCACCATGGCGACCAGATGCCTGTCACGCTCCACAAAGCCGAAGCGTGCGGCCATGCGGGACATCTCGCTGGCGGGACTTGTCACGTTCACTACTAACATGCAGTTAGTTATACGTCGCATATGACCTGAAACACGGATACTTGAAATAGTACATGTTACCTGTAAAATACTTCAATTTACTTTCCATTTTCTACGAAGTCCTTGGACTTCTCTATTCAGTCTATTCATAGTGGTAATAAAAAAAAACTCACCATCGACATATATTTTAACGACTTTCTCCTCCAAGTCTAAATAAGTAATACCCTTGATGTCTCTCTTGTGACCAAGTACGAACTCTGTACGGAGGAATCCACTCGTGTAGCCCTAAAAAGTGGTTAAGTTAAACAAATTAATGATTTGCTGATTTGACCAATTATATTACGCAGAATTTTTGCTAAGAATCATTGTAACTCTATGTAAAAATAAAATATATTTACCTGGAAGGGAGTAACGAGAGTTATTCTGCCTGTGATATTGTTCTCCTTTTCACCTCTCTCCAAATTCCACGACGAATTGATCATCAGCTTACCTTCGTCATTGTACTAAAAAAAGTATTCAATTGTTAGTATATTGATACACATCAGCTTTTTGCAGTCTTAAAAAGAAACAGACCTGAAAGCTAAGCAGAGTATCAGCACTCTTCTTCCAGACCGCTCTATGTCGTGCTATAGCCGCTGCTCGAGGTAACGTGGGTATTGTAGAGTTGACGAGCGCGCTCAGCTCACCATAGAACTCATTCGCTTTGAACATGTAGTCTGCGAGCAGATTGAACGCTAGATAGTCTTCTTGCCACTTCATGCTGCCGTTCAGTGCTTGTAGGTTATCTTGATAGCGCCACCTGACGGGTAAAGACGAACATATAGGTCAGGTATTTTGGTCTCCACATACCAGTACACTGGTCTTTATAGATGGATTGCAAATGACCTGTTGATGTTCCTGACAGTAATTATATTTTCTAATTTAAGCGCTAATATGGCGAAAATCAAATAGGCACAAAATACCACGGCTTCTAGCCTGTCCATGTATAGACGTTAGTGAAATCAAAGCTCTAACACAGTCGTTTTTTACTAGTGATATAGTCGATTACTGTAATTCTAATACTAAATATGCACTAAGGCACTCGTTTAATGGTCATTAAATGATAAAACACAATGACTCACATAACATTGAAGCTGGTATCCTGCCAGCCGCTGAATGGTGTGTCCAGACTTGAGAGCAGCGCGTACACGGTCTCCTGGCGCGCCTCAGAGTACATCTTTACCCGCCACAGTACTATGGCGTCGCTCGCCCACCCCATGCGCACATGCCATTCGCAGAACCAATCTGTATTCATTAAATAACCTTCTCTTACAAAAAAACAACCTCGTAAACTCGAAAAGAAAACAAATTGAGTGACATTAACATATTAGTGTTTGTTAAGTACACTAAGGGAGTCTTAATCGTTTCTTAAATGTTACGTCCTGGTGTCATGAAAAAAAAAACTCGCTAAGTACTTTTCTAAACTATAATCTAAATATGTACTACATTACATCGAGATCCGTTAAACAGTTCTGGAGATACCTTCCAACAAACATTCATCTTACTAATGTTATAAATACCAATGTTTAGATTGATGGATGGATGGATGGATGTTTATTTGAAGGTATCTCCGGAACGGCTCAACGGATCTTGGTGAAATTTGGCACAGACTGTAGAACATAGTCTGGAAGAACACATATGTTACCTATAACTTTTTTTTATGCCGCGCGGACGGAGTTGCGGGCGACAGTCAGTTCATTCATACATTCAAATATTGAAACATTCATAATATTAGTAAGTTAAAATTAAATTATTGTGTATGTTTTTTATAATCGATTTTATCGAGTTAAATGTCACTCGATTAATAATTCTTTCAAGTGTCAGTCAATCGATTTTTTTTAGTTTTTTGATTAACAAACAGTGTTATTATTTTATAGTGTATATTATCTGACCTTTAAGTAAGAAGTCAAACTCTCCATTGACAACTCTGCCGGGGTAGTAGAGTGTGATGTGTCCAGCGCGGTGCCACCGCCCCTTGTTGTCAAGTTGTACATCCACGCTCAGCTTCTGCGAGGGGTCGCGGTTCGCGTCCCAGTTTATAGACGCACTAAGACGTTTCTGTAGCTCAGTGCTTGAACGTTGATACGAAATTTCTACGTCACGTAATCTGAAAAGACATAGTGTGTGACTAAACAATAGCCTCAAACCAGCAGATACTATCAAAGGAACAATACGAATTTCTATGACACTGTTTTGCGTAATTCTCTTTGCGATTAAACTCGCCGGGTTTCAAAGGTTTTCTTTGCCTTGTGTACTAACGCTGTCACTCAATACAATATACTCTTTCAATTTCTACTGATATCAATTCATAGTTAGATTAAAAACAGTGCAACTGTGGGTTTTGATTGCAGTAACACATGTATTAATATAGTTGTCTCTGATATGTCAAAGAGAATGAAAGAGATGACTATATATATTGATGATATAATTTAAAAGCAGTCTTAATATTTCTGTAATTTAACCTTACTGATTTATACCATTTAATTTTGTTTAATTTCTTTATATTAGAGTCTTATATTGTACATTAATTCCATAACTACTATATGTTATCTGTAACCTACTAAGTATTACCAAGGTAGATGTAAAAATAGTTAGTAGTTTTTAAATATAAAAATAAAGTGATTTTGGAGGGTGGACGGCACTATGCAGTCGAATGTCGTCCGTCGAACGTACTGTGCGCACTCATGTTTGAAAACCAGTGTTTCATTTTGCTGCATCGCCGCCATCCTTTACAATATATATAACACAAGTGTCAAGACACTGTAACGCCTAGTTTACATCATGCCAGTACTAGATAGTAATGTTGACTTGACATGGATTGTTTTGGCTAACTGGTTTTAGTGTTTACACTATGTCAGTTGTATACCAACGCTGAATTAGAACGCTTCTGTCCTACTGTATTAGCATAATGTAAACCAAGGATAATGTAATGATGCTCTACATACTGGTCAAAGTGGAGATGTGCGCTGACATCAGTGTTATTGTTGAGATCTGCGTTCAAAGTGAGGCTGTAGGCGCGGCCGGCGGCATCCACCTCACCATACGTACTGAACCTCTGCTCAGCTACGGACACGTGACGTACTAGTGCACGGTAACTCGCCGAATTGTACTCGCCCTGGATATAGTATTAGTCTTTTCAAATATATTTGCAGCTCAAGATCAGCTGTACACTGCACAATACCCACCCCCATTCCGCTACACTGCAATACCCCTAACATTGTGTTCTGCAGAACAACTTCCCAGAAGTTAAGAGCCGATAGGAGGTGTTATGTAAACTTTACTTTCGTAATTGTTATATTGTGTGTACACTAGAGGGCCTGCGCGTTCGCCAGTCCCGCATACATCTTAATAAGAAAATGGTTACCTAACGTACTCGGAATCGCTAATAACCACTTAGAAGTCCCTTAGTATAGATTAGATAGATTAGTAAGAATCTCCTTAAGTAACCATTAAACAAATTTACAGCAAAACGAATACGACTTATGAAACAACTATAGAAAAACAGTTTTCTTTCACATATTATCTTCCTTATAACGTGAAAGCTTAGATGAATGGAAGTTTGTTATTACGTATCTCCAGAATAGGTAAACGGATCTTGATGAAATTTGGCATAGATGTAGAACATAGTGTAGACCAGGGATCCCCAAACTATTTTGGACAAGTGACCCCCTTTTCCAAAATAACCGTTACCACAGACCCCATTGCCAAATTACCTACTTTTAAGATCAATTATTATTAGAGTTAGGTCAATAGAAGAAGACAGATTGAGAATTAGCAATGCTTTAAGTTCGATATCGACCCATTTGGGAATCCCTGGTCTAGAAGAACACATAAGCTTGTAAGCTTTTTTTTAATTTCGTGCGGACGAAGCCTAGTCAAAAGCTAGAATCACTGTTTTAAGATCAAAAAAAATCCTCCAATGTTGACGTAATTAATTACCTACTTATGTGGTGGTTATTAATTTGATTGGGACGCCCCCTACCGTCTACAATATAACATACCTGTCCAATAAATGTAATCTGTCGGTTGTCCTGAGTAAAGCGCGCATCCACCAGTATATCTTTGAAATGGCTACTGTTGAGTATCAATTTAACGCGGTGCGAGGCGAGATTTGTCTTGGATTGGTCCTGGTAAAGTGCGTCCACGTTGAAGTCCACGCCGGTGAACCAGATACCTACAGCGTTCAGCTAAAAAACATATTACACAGTGAAAATATTGTACACAATTGTGAAGGAAATAGATTACATATTTTTAATTACAGTTATAATTATGTTATAGATGGTAAGCGAGGAAGTAACCATGTGAATTCGCCAAAATAGCGAGGCGATTGCCTACTTTAAACGACGGAGGGGACACAAAGAGACATATTTCCTATGCGTTCCTTCTATCGAATCAACTTCCCCCTTCCCATCCTTTCCCAATATAAGAGGTGAGAAGGGAAATGACCAATTATTAGACGAAATGCGGAACTGGAACTGCTGTATACCAACCTGGAATTCATTTGGTTGCTTCTCATGCAGTTTTGCTCGCAACGTACAAGGATGTAATGTGGGTAATGTGACGTTAGCCTCCGCATCAACGTACAGTTGTGAACCCGCGGGAGCAAACACGTACCCTGAGAGTACGATCTCACGAGACTTCGGGTTGAAGTTTAGTACCGCTAGTGCTGAGTACTTTGGTCCTGTCTGTTAAAAAAATATTTATATATATTTTTTTATAGTATAGTATCTCCAGAACGGATCAACCGATTTCGATTAAATATATATTTTTATTTATTATAGATATAGAATAGGAAAATAGTCTGGAAGAAGTTGTTCTTCTCTTGTTCGTTTTTCTGACGTTTTAAAGAAGACTGTTTGTTGTTAAAAAAACAGTCTTCTTTAATTTAGTTTTTTTTTATACCGCGCATGCGGAATCGCGGGTAAATTATAGCGGGTAAAAGCTAATAATTTTATGAAATTAAAAAATGAATCTATACATTGTACAATTTATACATAAATCTTTACAAGCTTTAAAATATCCAATATGTTTTCTTTTTCGCGGGTACCATAGAGTTTGACGTTTCAACCTCTATGATTATTACTGGTTACTTATAAAAGACATGTCGCTTTCTTCAAAGTGATCAGTTTCACGTGGTGATTATAATCAGAGTTCCCAAGGAATTAATATCTAATAACCTAGGCAGTCCTTTATTAGCTTTCCTGCAGTAAAGTACTAACCTCTTCAAAATTAAATTTGAGCAGTATAGGTCGAGGTGGTCGTGTCATAGCCAGTTCCGCGGCTAACTTCACTCCGCTCAGTTTGTCTATACGTTTGAATGTTGCTGTAAACGCCGGGTCCAACTTTTGTTGGCGGGAAGCGCTCACGTTGAAGCCGATGTCGATGTGGCTTTGTGTTTTCTGAAATATAAATATTTAGTACAATAAATTAACGCTTTTGTAAAAGCCATACACAATACTTAGCCATTTGGCGATTTGGAAATTTTAAATAAATAGATCAAATTTATCGATTGCTGTTGGGATTTATAAATCAGTCAAATTTAAATTAAATTCTTTTAAAACGTCAACTAAACTAACGCAGATAAGCTAATATGGTACGAGATAGAATTTTTAATTTCTAAAAATCTAAAAACTTACCACATTCCTTAGTACAGTATAAAAGTTGTACCCCGGATACGCAGTGAAGTCCATAGACAACTCTCCATAGAGGTCGTGTCTATAGCCGAGCACTCGCTCGCTATAAACACCTTCCAACCTAATAGTCTGCTTAGGGTTCCTATAGAACTCATAATCGAGTTGCAACTTCGCGCCGTGAGTTGGTCCATTTAAAGTATAATATCCGATCAAACGACTCGCGAGTTGTCTCGTCTGAAAGTCTGTGGTGATATCCCATTGTGTGACTCCGCCTTTAGTTTTCACTTTCACGGTACCTAAAATAATTAATTTATCATATAAAAGCAATCCATGAATTTCAACTGTTATAAAACAATGTATGTTATTTTTGTTTCTCTTTCAGAACATAAGAAGGATGGCAACATTGTTGTATAGTAATTCTGGCCGCGACTTCGTCTGTTCGGAATTTAAATAATGTAGTAATAAATATAACCTATGTCACCCAAGGATAGTGTAGCATCCCAAAACACAGATTTTTTTTTTCAAATTGGTTCAGTAGTTTCGGAACCTATTCAAAGCAAATAAACAAATCAAATATTTCCCCTTTATAATATTAGTATGACTGCATTTAGAAAGAGACAATTCGCTAATTTAAGTTTTGCTTATCGTTATCTTTCACACATTAAATACATCTATATATATAAAAGAAAGTTGTGTTAGTTACACCATTTATAACTCAAGAACGGCTGAATCGATTTCACTGAAAATTGGTGGGCAGGTAGCTTAGAACCAGGAAACGGACATAGGATAATTTTTACCCCGTTTTCTATTTATTTTTTTATTCCGCGAGGACGGAGTCGCGGGAAAAGGCTAGTAAGTTATATAACATTTTTTTTTAATTTTCCATGTCTCTTACTTACCGGAAAGTTCAGCGATAGTTTCATTATTAACGACCCAATACGCGTGCGGTATCCAAACATATCCGTATTTGATATCATGTCGTGTAATAGACATTGTAGTATCAAATTGTTTGCGGCCGTCTACATCTAGACTGGCTTGTAGAGACTTGTCGTGTGGTAAGTTCCGGTAGAGGGCGCGAGCTCTGAGAGTACTACGTGCAGATTGTAAGCTCAAAGATGCGGATGTGCTCGTATTTGATATTATCATTGATGCATCTATCATACGTTTTTCCTATAAATTAACATCAGATTTAGCTTTGTAATGTTGTACAGTCGAACCTGGAAAAGCGAGAGTCATTCCGTCTCGACGAACGACCTCTATAAGTGAGAAACTCGGGGTAGAGAGAAACCTTTATAGCGAGATAAATATCGCGTTCCGTTGGATTCTCGCTTATGCAGGTTCGACTGTATTGTCTAAAGCACATGTAAACCTCACTATCTCTAATGCTTAGAAAATTTAAGGTTTCCATATTCACTCCATTTTTATCAATCTTAACTAAGGGGTGCCCTTAGTGAACTTTAAAAGACTTGTGAGTTAGGCAATTAGAGGTATAACTTCTTAAAGATTAGACTGAAAGAGTCCTTTACAGACCAGGACAGAGAACACAAAAGATTTTTAACAACACAAGCACAAATAAAATTGAGCTTTATGCCATTCAAACAAGGTTTAAATTTACTTTTAAGTATAATTAAAAATAACACATATATTAGTATCTGTGCCACAAAAATAATATAACAAAACTTACTTTGCTATCTGGTGTATCGAAAGAGAAACCAACAACATTAGCGGTGTCATTTTTCTGCCATTTGTATTGAAATGCGTATGTTTTCGCAGATGGGTCCGCTTTCTCTAATGATAAGATGTACTTAGCTGGCCCGCTCATTAGGAAATACGGTGCGTTGTGTAGATTCGTCATGTTGGGGAACTGAAATGTTTAAAAAATACACATTAATTTAGTGGTCCTTTTTAAAATGAAATTATATTTATAATCTATTTAAAAAATAAACATTTAATTTTAATTTATTAATTCCAAGTATTAAGCCAATATATTAAGATTTATAAAACCTTGTGCGCCGAAAAGTGAGTATAAGACCAGGGAAATTATTATTTTAAGTTGTTAACTTCATTATAAATAGCATTTTGACTACAAGAATGTGTTCGAAATTAGTCGACAGTACAGTCGAGGAAATTTATTTACTACCCACATCGATGAAATAAGGCCGTGATATTAAAAAAAGCCTTATATACTAATTTGTATTAACATAATATTCAAATAAAAATGAATTTCACAATTTCACTAAAATACATACGGTGTACGGCATTCGATCCTAAGTGGGAAGCGAATTTAATTCTTTGTATAGAAAGAGTCAATCTCTTCGGCGGCTCAAAGTCAGCTGCCACACATAAAATATTATATTCTACGCAACGTCTCGTATAAAGTTCTGAGCCGACAACATATTTGAAATAGTTTATACCTGGTATGCAGCGCAGAGCTTGATGCCTATAGCGCGGTCGACTGTGGTCCAGCTGCAGGTGCTGCGCGCGATGCGATTGCGGTTCAGTCCCGGCTGCTGCAGCTCTCGCTCGCCGTGCAAGATCACCAGCTCTGACCTGACATAGACACAAACTTCGTAAATATAACCAGTTATCTACTTAATACGGTTCCAATGACTTCTTCTTATGTTTGAATTCGCCAGAGCTCTGAATGTGATCTACTACGAAGTTTATTTATAGAATTAAGATGGTTTTCATATCATAAAAATTGATTAATGATATGAATGAATGTGCTTAAGACAATAAATTGTTTAGTTAACGTACAGATTACAAAAAAATTGCTGCAAATTCTATTTTCCAGCCAAGAACATTAGAAGAAAATACTATGAGAACCTTTTTAAATTTTCCTTAGCCTATACGAAACATTACAACTTAATATTACAACTTAGTCACCCCTAACTTGGGGTAGGCTCCGAGTCCCTCAGTGGGGACATTTGGATACGGAACATTCGAGTGCCTTATATTATATTTTTTTATAATAATTACTATGTATGACTCACTTGGCAGCAAATATCTCCTGCTTATCTCTCGGCAATGACAGATCCAGTCTGCCCACGTTCAGTCCTCGCAGACTGAGCTTAGCCTCGAGCGCAGTGGCGGTGTACAGACGCGCGCTCAGTCGCACTGCGCTGGAACTGAGCGCGCCCGCAACCACGCCCATTGTAGCCGCTATGTTCACCGCAACACTGATACAAGAAAATATTTAATTACTACCATTTACACGCGACTCCGTCCGCGCGGAATTAAAAAAAAAACTTAATAAGTAGTCTATGTGTTCTTCCAGACTATGTTCTGACTATGCAAAATTTCAAAGATATTCGTTTAGCCATGGGCATAGTTTCAAACATCAAACTTGCAAACAGTTTTTATTTTATAGATTTGCAATTTTCAATTCTCACCTAGGTCTAATCATGCCAGCAAAGTCTAGATTGCCCGCCTGTTCGAATCTATCCACAACAGTACCCGACATCTTTGTATCTACGTAACTGGTACCCATCAGGTTCATGTTGAGTGGTAATCCGCAACCCGTCGGTACCGAGAACGTTGTGTCCAGAAACAGAGACGCCTTGTTGTACTTTATTTCCTATAACATAAGACACATATTCGTTTGAAGTGTTTAAATATAAAGATTATGTCTGTCTCGTTTTTAAATTCAACATTTTTGAAATTCGAACATTATTTGAATTACTTTTTAAAAATGGAGTACAATAATTATTCGATTGCTAATATTTAAATCAGTTAATTTTGAACCAAATGCATTAAAAATGCTTATTTTTTTATAGTTCCTATTCTAAAAACAAACACAACTTACCTTTCCAGACAATATTTCTAATACTCTCAATTTAGGATTCAACTTTTCTAAAGACTTGACAATTTCATCAGGACCTTCAGCACTCCAGAAAGATATTTCATTTCCAAACACTTTCAATCCTAACTCCGCCATTGGATATCGATGTTTTAAAGCATTATTCTTATAACCTAAACCTTCCACTTTCTCTTTCAAATCCTCAGCTTCATTTGTAGATCGCATTATACGTATTTTGTTAATTTTGTCAGTTATTTCTGTTTTACTCCAGGGACCGTTCTTACCGAAGAAAGCTTCGAAGTATTTTTCGAAACCTTCACCACGGGCTTTGATCTGGAAAATAATATTACGTACATTGACAATAAACTTGACTGTACTTAGTAGCATGTTAAGATACAATGGCGAAAAATACAGAAAGCTCTAACTAGATGGCGTTAGCACAAAAAATCTGTTGTAATCTGTCACCAGCCAAAATTTTTATACGTCATTCTCGTAATTTTTTTTTTTTAGTAAAATTAAAATACAGGCTAAGCCAGAATTAAAAAAATGGCTCCGAAACTAGAATGTATAGAAAAAGTCATTTTTATTGTAAATAAGTTATAATGAAATAGTGAAATTTGACGGAAGTCTTGACTACAGTTTACAAAGTACTATTTATATAAAATAACTTCTCATTAAATCTTTTGTTTGGGGGGTAAGGATTTTCTAGTCAAATTGTAAACTGGCAGTATTAACGATCGTGCGGTGACATATTTAAAACTTACCTCTAGCAGGTTAATAGACTCTCCAAACATATCAACAGTCAGATTGAGTGACAAAGAGCGCGGTATGTACGAGTCCGGAGAGAATACTACATTCGCTTCATAATTACCACCTGAAAATAATATAGATGTATAAATAAAAAAAAACGTACAAAAAAAAGATTTTTTTTTTATAACAAACTACACAACTACTTAACCTATCTTATAAATTCTAGTATCATTAGACTGCAAGTAGCTAAAGCATTTGTTAATCGTTATAGTGAAATGCAAACTTTCAAATTCTCCACAATGTGGGGCGGAGTCTAAATTAGGGGTGACTAGGCCATAGTCAACCACGTTGACACAGTGCGAGTTGACTTCACACATATCATTGAATTTCTTCTAAGATATGTGCAGCATCACGATGTTTTCCTTCACCGTAAGAATATGGGATAAATGTACATATGTAAATCGAAAAACGGATTCGAACCTAGGACATGCAGATTGCAAGTCAAGTGCTTAACCCCTGAACCACCGACGCTCTTCTAAAAAGACAAATTCTAAATGTCTATAATTTTAAAGTTATTGTGAATGTACATTTTTTATATTTGAAAAGAATTGAACGAGTATCCTCAACACCAGAAGACTTGCAAATTCGTTGGTCTTCTTAAAGGACCTTAATGTATTATTTGTAACAACTGACCTGCATTATACTGATCAAAGAATATACTCTGCTCGTAGTTCCTGGAATACATTCTGAAGTCGGGGCTGTCGTCGAGGCGCGGCATAGTGTTGCCGGTGAGCAGACCTTGGATCTCTACCCTGGAGGGTAATGATGATTGGCCTAGGTTGTTTAGATGACTCCATACGAAGGTTACAGCTGAGGAGATAAAGATATTTAATTTAATTTAGTAATTTAAGTAAGTAGACGCAGCGTGGGCTGGTCTCCTGCAACATGGACTGATGATATGGTCAAGGTTGCGGGAGTATCCTGGATGCGAGTTGCACAGAACCGATCTTTGGGGGACGCCTATGCCCAGCAGTGGACGTTACGAGGCTGAATAGATAAATAGAATAAAATAATACAAAATAAGTAATTTTGTATACTAAAAAAAGTAATTTTAATTATTTTGTTAAATATTTGAAGTATATCACGGTAATGTACGAGTCAAAAAATGTCATCAGCCATTTTGTGGAGGCGGCCATATTGGATTTATACATAGTATGCTCTATTCTACTACTAGTATTATAAATGTGAATGTTTGGATGTATGGATGGATTTTAGAAGGTATCTGCAAAACAGCTCAACGGACCTCGATGATATTTGGCATATATGAAGAACATAGTCTGGAAGAACACATAGGATACTCATTTAGTTTTTTTTTATACTCCGAGCGGACAGAGTCGCGGGCGACGGCTAGTGTTTGAATATACCTTGATTGACAGGTTCAATCTTAAGCGCGTGGAATATCCTTCGTATAATGTTGAGATCAGGGCATCGCATCACTTGCAGATAAGACGCAATACGAACTTCTATATCAACCAGCTCTTCACGGAACGTTTCTAAGAAATATTCCCTGCAAAAAATACAATACACTGAGTAGTAGAGAGAGTTTGAATTCTAACAGAAAAAAAAAATTGAAAACGCAAGTATACATCTTTTAAAATCTTTCTTAATTATTTAATATACTTTAATTAAACAAAAAAAATTGTTTGGGACTTTTTAAAGAATTATAATCAGTCAGTAGAAATTTATTTAAAATTTGATTTACGATAAATCGATAGGCTATAAGGCTTGGTATATGAAACTGTAATTTCTATGCAATCATATCCATACATAGAGATCATCTTATCTATCTTATTATATATATAAAAGAAAGTCGTGTTAGTTACACTATTTATAACTCAAGATCGCTAGAACTGACTTAGCTAAAAATCGATGGGGAGGGAGGTAGCTTAGAACTAGAAGACGGATATAGGAACTTTTTTATCTTGTGTGCATTTTTTTTTATTCCGCACGGACGGAGTCGCGGGTAAAAGCTAGTTGATTATAAAGCATACCTTGTCTCCGTACAAGGTGTTCTTCTAAAGGCATCAATAGCAGTAAGTCGTACAGGAACAGGAACTAACGCGTCTCCGATCACATTCATCAGAACATCTGCAAATTCAGACTTGAAGCCTCCGATGTTGCCTAGAGCTTTGATAGCATATGTCACCTGAAAATATACATAGAACTATACAGTTAGACTGTTAAAACGTTTGTAGCAGACATTATAAAACGACAAAAAAATCCTTATCGGACTGTCGGAAGGGGAAGTGGATTCGGCGGAAGAAGGGACGCATAGGAAAGAAAAATATCCTCTTTCTTTGCGTCCCCTTTCTCCGATGATTAAAGATAGGCAACGCATCTGCATTTGCGGATGTCTATGGGCAACGGTCGTCTCGCTATTTCGGCGAATCCTGGTGGCCGTTTGCTCGTTTGCCACCTTATGATATTAAAAAAAAAAACTGTAGCTAAGCTTGTCAGATTATGTGTAATGCTACTATTTGAACCTTGCGCAGATTTGTAAGATTGTAACTTAGTTTCACTTTATCTTATTATATCTTGTTTATTTTAGTTAACTAAATTAACTAAGAAAAATTTAAGTAATCTCTTTTTAAGGAATTACCCGTGAATTGTATAACAAAATAATTGATTTTTTTTAATGATTTCATGTTACCTTGTTCCTATCTTCACGCTCAGCATCCGGAAGCCCTTTGCTAATGACTTCCATGACGATATTTTGGAACTCCTCGAGTATTTGCTTTGGAATTTCTTCTTCACAACATTCTCGTACTGAAAATAACATTTAAACATTAATAAACATTATATTTTAAACTTTGAGAATGAATTTACAATTTAATAAAAATAAAAAAAAATTGTACTTACATGACTTTCCACTGTGCCTGCAGTAAGAGTGGAGCATAGAGGAAACAGTAAAACTGACAATTTTATCATTTTTTTGCTTCTGTAGTAGTTCCAACATGCTCTTTAACATTTCTATTCTAGGCCTGGAAATGCAAATTAAAAAATTAGAACATAGAATATTGTATGCCAAGAACGAATATTATGGTGCTAGGTTTAAAAATAAATTATATTTAAGAAGAAATGTAAAAACCTTAGGAACTTATAATTAGCTAAACCTAAATTCTGAAAAAATATTTCTAAAAAAATCTTTTACCGGTAGGTAAAGGAAATTCGACCTTAACACTTGTATGATTAAGTGCGAAAGTTTAAATAGATATACGAGTGATAGTTATTTGCTAAATGATCAAATCTATATACAAATAAAAATAAAATTGGAGTGTCTGTATATAGTTGATAAAAAAAAAATTATCTATCTGACTGTCTGCATGTCTCCACAAGGCAGCGTTTGTTTCGTGTAATCTTCGGAAGTTTTTTAATCCTACGCTGACGGAGTCGCAGGCGACCATTAGTGTTATATAAATTAAAAATATTACCTGGGTATCATCGCCATGGACATGAGCCATTCATGTCTCGTCTCCTTGTCAACATCTTCATTTATCACCTTGTCTTTTATCAGTTCCACTGAACCCGTACTCGCTATGTATGGTAAAGCATCCAATATATGTTTACTGTAAAACAAATATACCGTTTATTTTCTTCGCTCAAACACTTATATAAAAATTATCCTTTATGGGAAAAAAAAACTGAAATAATGATTTGTTCCTTAAAAAACACCACATTATATTAGTCCTATAACACTCAGTTGAATTATATGAATGACACCTTACACTTCAAAATCTGTTCAGTCATACAAACCTTCATACATAAATCTTAATATATATAAATCTCGTGTCACAATGTTTGTCCTCAATGGACTCCGAAACCACTTAACCGATTATAATAAAATTCGCACACCATGTGCAGTTCGATCCAACTTGAGAGATAGGATAGTTTAAATCTCAAATTATAGTCGCAATTTTAATTTATTGCTAATTATTTGTCTGTTATTATTTGACAGTCACAATTATCTGTTAACTCCAAATGATTCTAACAGATGTCGATACCTTTCGACTGGGTTGAGTAAGTAATCAATAGATGGCGCTGCTATGGTAAATCTACGAACGTGTCATATAAGCTATATTTATTTTTATCTATTTTTCATACCCCAATTAAGTTTTTTTTAACTGCGCGCGGACGGAGTCGCGGGCGACAGCTAGTTTTACATATGTTAAACATTATTCTCTTGAGTCAGTTGTATGTATACTTGTGTGTATATGTATTTAGTTAATGTACTCACGAGGCAGCAGGACATATGGCGGGTGCTCTGGCCAACAGCTGTGCGAGCGCAGGATGGTGTAGTTTCCTGGCGGAGCGCACCAATCTGCCCCACAAGCCCACTATGGACCCGCTGTCCATGTTCTCATCTACGCTACTCTCTTCGCCATCAGGTGTCTGTTTTACTCTATAATTGAGGATAAATTAATAATTTAAAAAATCTTACTAATATTATAAATGCAAAACTTTAGATGTATGGATATTTTTTTTTAATGTATCTCCGGAACGACTCAACAGATCTTGATGAAATTTGGCACAGATGTATAACATAGTCTGAAAGAACACATAGGCTACTTAAGTTTTTTTTTAATTCCACGCAGACGGAGTCGCAGGTGACAACTAGTTTATTTATAATTTAAAAATGTTTGTTTACACTTTGCTTTACTTAGTTAGTGTAAATATGATAAAAATTTTGTAGCAGAAATACCAATACTGTTATTTTTATTAAAGTTTACTTATCCAATTTAAAAGGTCACACTTTTCATGTAAGCCGTTACTACATTGCTGTATTTAAAAAAAAAATTACTAAAAGAGAGATTATTTAATAATTACTTACAAGCACAGCAGTTTGAGTACATCTCTGGCAGACCTCAGTTCACCTGTGTCTCCTCTATTCATTGGTACATGGTAGTGAAGTATGTTTGAACGTTTCTGTATCATCGACCAAGCTGTACACAAAATTCAATAAATATACGACTCCAATTTAAATTATCGTAGGTTTGAAACATATATTTTGCAAGACAAAACTTTAAATATTAATAAGGTTAATTACAATGCATAGATAACCAAAATCTACAGTTTTTGTTTTTAAAGATACTTTAAAATTTAAATAGAAATTATTATTTACCATTTAATTAAACAAAAAAAAAAAAAAAACAATGAACAAGATGCAAATGACAAAATTGTGAGATACGATTAGTTTCATTGGAGCAATCGAAGCTAGAACTATGTATAGTTGAGTAAAACATCTGGTACATCTTACAAATACATTTATAAATGCGAATGTTTAGATTGATGGATGGATGTTTATTAGAAGGTATCTCCGGAATGGCTCAACAAATCTTGACGAAATTTGGCACAGACGTAGAACATAGTCTGAAAGTACACATAGGCTACTTAACAAGTTTTTTTTTTAAATGCCGAACAGAGTCGCGGGCGACAGCTAGTACAATTATAAACTTTATGTTTCTCACCTTTAGGTTGAGATTCCATTATTTCAATATCAGTTCTATTAAGTTCTTTGATTAACACCAGATCTTGTATAACAGTTGACATAGCACCAGAATTCTTTCCAGAGAATGGTTCGAAGAGATGTCTCTCTCGGCAGTTGACAGATTTGTAAATGTTGTGGTCTACTGAAATACGGCATTTGCTCTCCGATTTTAGAACGGGCCATGTTTGGAATTTCTGTAATGATATTTAGTTTGATTTTTATTCTATAATTCTTTAACAACTTTGGTTGTTTTTCTTTACAATTTTTCTTTAAAACGGATCCACATAAAATTACAACATATTTAAACTATAGTCAAAAAACATTAAAAGCTAGATTATTACATTATTATTTATATTACATCTAATATATAAAATTCTCGTGTCACAATGTTTGTTCCCGTACTCCTCCGAAACGGTTTGACCGATTCTCATGAAATTTTGTGAGCATATTCAGTAGGTCTGAGAATCGGCCAACATCTATTTTTCATTTTTTTTTATTGCGCGCGGACGCAGTCGCGGGCGACAGCTAGTTATATTTATATTATTTTATTATATTTTTTATATTATTTATATTATATTATTATAGTATTAAATATTATTAAAAACTTATTGAATTAACAAAAGAGGTTAAATTCAAAAATAAAAAGAAAAATAATAAAAAACTGATAAACTCACACTTTGGAAATCATATCTAACAGTCTGCAGTATAGACATATATTTATATCTATCAGTACACTGTGCAAGGTCCCTCTTCTTCACCAGTATCAAGCTGGTGTTCTCCTGACCCCTGACTGTGTACTCCACATTACATGTGCCATGGATATCTTGCTGGAAGATAAATTATATGATAATTACATAAGACGTTAGAATAAAATACAGTAGAACTTGGATAAGTGAGAGTCATTTTCACGTTCTGAGGGACGAACTCTATAAATGAGAAATGCGCGTAAGATTACATCTCACAAGAAAAAATCGCTTTCCCTTGAACTCTCACTTATCCTGGTTCGAAGTGTCACTATATTTAAAATATACAGAGTTATTTTCTGTTAAAATCAAAGTAACAGATTTTGTACAAAGAAAAATTGATTAAATTATTAAATTTCCATACCTCAAATCCATTGAAGTTTATGTCAAATCTCTTCATGCTATTTTGAAAAAGAGATAAAATAGCTCTTTTGAAGTTAAGCACCCAATCCTCCTCCAACAGATTGGGACATATTTCTGATATGACACCATCATGGAATGCAAATCTATAACACAAAATTATTCATATCAATTTAACTAATTGTCTTTTAAAAAGGAGACAAAAACACTAATACTTATATGTTAAAGTCAAAATTAAATTTGTCAATTGCTGTTATTTTTTTTTGTAAAGGTTCAATTTAAAATAAAACTGTCCAAACTTTAGTCAAATGGAATGGATACTAACTAGTGCTTAAACAAGACTACAATTTATTTTTTATTATGGGCCAAGTCATCCATGCTAACAAGTAATTACAAAGTCAAAATAATTAATTTCATTTGTTATTAAACATTTTTTTAATGTAATTTTACCTGAGATCAAACTGTGATATAGCTTGTACAAACTTCTCAGATCTCTCCACAGCATAATTTTCATCTTGATCTGTTAATGTGATATTCTGGAGCTGTAGCAGACCTTCACAGGGAGTTATGAACTGTACTTTTACCTTAAAACATTACAATGATTTTAGATAAACATTTTTTATTTCATAGTATAAAATAAAAGTCAAACAGCAGCCCATAAACATCCACATCTGGAGATGCATTGCCTACCTTTAATCAACAGAAGTTAGTTAATGCACAGAAAGTGGATTTTTCTCCTTCCTCAGCATCCCTTTCTCTGCTAAATCCACCTCTCTTCCCCAACCCATTTCTTGAAAGGGCCCACCCCTTTCAAGAAATGGGTTGGAAGAGAAAGAGAACCAAATTAAGCCTCCAACACACATAATCAGGTGAAACGCAGAATTGCTTCAACTTCAACCCTTTCTTCTGTGTGGTTGTGGTATTTCAGCAAGTTCAGTCGAGCTGGCCCATTCATGCAACAGAGTTTGTTGCTGACTCTACCCTGTATGTTATCTTGTACCCTCCTTTGCATGGAAGCAAACATAATCTATTGTTAGATGGAGGGATAGAACAAATTGCTAAATTTTCCTATTTAAATTAAATTTTATTTTATGAAAGTGTTAAAATAGGATTGGCTGTACTTACTTCCGCAGTTACATCCAACGTTGAACGGTTGTTGCTAGACCCAGCAAAGTATGTCTCCACATTTACATTATAATTGTAATAATATACTGTTTGTGCAAGGTACTTGAACTTCTCCGATGCTAAAAAATAAATTCTTTCGTTAATTTTTTTTCGCTCAACTATTGAAAATTATATTTCCAAGATTTACTACTTTTTTTTTTCATTTTAAACAAACTTTAGTGTGTGAAAATTAGACAATTTCAAAAAAGATAAAATTATTTACCTGCGCACGAAGGTGGTCCACAAATATATGGATCTTTCAAAGAGTCTGGAAATTATTTATAAATTAGTTTTGTATAGACGATTTAGGCAAATCCATCTTTTGGCTGTAATTAATTCAGCGGTCAGTAACGGTAAAGGAATTATTTACAAACAAATAAATGTCAAATATTTAAAGCTGTCAAATACCAATCTGACAATCTGGCAGTGTGGCGAGTTGTAATTGACCTTATATCATTTTTTCTGAAATTCCTAGAGATAAATTGATCCGTTTTACATCATTTAAGGAGGGAGCGCAAATAACAAATGGTAATCCAGTTTAGTTTACACCGTTGCACTGAAACATGATCTCATAAATGATAGCGAATATAAACAAGTCATCTATACTAGCGACATCTACTCTTACATGCACATACAGACAAGCTGCCTAAAACATTAGACAATACTTTCTTATTAGCCTTAAACGCCTTAAATGGGTCTATTAGTTCTATTCAGATTATTACTCGTCTATTAATTAGATTAAAGATCGAACTTAAGCTGTACGTGGTTAAATGGTAAACAACTTGTAAATAACATTATAAGTTAAGTAATTAGGAGTATAGAAACCAAAATGACTTATTGTTTTCTTGTAATATTTGCAGTTTATTATAATCGTAGTAATTTCAGCAGTAAGGATACATAAAAAAATAAATGTAAACAAAAAACTGTTAGGCTTAAAAAATAAATAAGACATTATGTAATTTTAAGGACATCATGCAAAACCAAGTTTTAATTTATTTATTTTTGGTTTCTTTCTTCATTCAAATTATTTTATTACAAAATATCATAATATTGTGTAACAAAATGCCATGTGAAATTAGAATAAACTTGCTCTCTGATCTCTCTAAGACCATGCCTAATGTGATAAGCTCGTTATCAACGTTTCGTTTTAAAAATACCTACGAGTAATTTATAAATTAGTTTTCTTTCAACATAATATCATCTTCTCCTAGTTTATATTGCACTCTCTATAAATAACAAGATTATGAATTATACAAAAATAATTAATTAATTTTCCCAATATGTTTAAAAATTACACTTAAGTAATTTTGGAAAATATATACGAGTAAATAATTTTTATTTAAACGAGGTATAAACAATACTGCATTAGTATTTCTTCCTAAAGTTATCTATGATTTATTATTAACACGAATGTTTAAAGGATTTTGTTATTAGTTAAAGATTTAATTTAAACACTTATAACAATCTTCAAGATTTAAAAATACCTTCAAGTTAAATAAAAAAATGAAATCTAAAAATGAAATTATTAAAACAAAACATACTTCCTGATCCATATACGACACTAATTATGCACAAACACACAAAAAACACACACAAATTCATTTTGTGTCCTCAAAAATTTAGAACACCATTACGACAGCTGTTTGTTTCGCACATCACCGTTCGAATGACAAAATCCTGATGTACTATCATAGGGTCGAAGTTTGGGGTCAGAGTAAACTTTATTATCGCTAAATTATCTATGGCAGGATGCGGCGACGCGAAGTTGGACACGCTTGTTGTAATTTGTAATAAATAATAATTTGATGAGCAAACATCATTAATAAGATGTAATGTAGTAAATAGGATAACCATGATCATATTATTTTACTTGGTTTAAGGAGAAAATTTATGCTTAAGACGTCCACCCTTTAGATGTTTTAAGCATAATTTTTCTCTATTCAGATTAGAGAAATTTAGTTACATGTAATTTTACAAAAAATAACTTAAGTACAATAATTTTGTAACTACATTGGTCATAACCCTTAATGAAGTAATACCTATGCTCTTTTCTTCTAGTAACACAATCTTAAGGTATTGAACACAATCTTTTTTTATTTGAAATCGACAATTTTATGAGCCAAATATTCTTAGTTATTTCTGTTCTTACCCCTTCGATCGATTGATTAAAAATTACAATATAACTAAGTATTTTTTATGTCCAGAGTAACAATAAACGTTTGGACACCATACTGTTTATTTGTAGGGTCGTCAAACAGCGGGAAGTGAGCGGAAATCGTGATGTATCTGCTTACGACCGGGTCCCACTCGGAACAATCATGGTACCTGATTAATTTTATTGTTTGATGCCGTTTGTTGACATTGCGGTTGACTTTGCTTCTAGTTATCAGTGCATTACTCACGGTAATAAATAAATTAAAGAAAGGTATAATATTTTAAAATTACTTATCATTATTAATATGGTATAAAAGATAAAAAAGAATACAAGAAGATTAGCGTCAGGATATCTTGTGGCTGACTATTGCATAATCTTAACAGATTTAAATAAACTGAAGAAAAAAATACAAAGTATTAAAGTTTAATTAATATAATATTAAGATTAATATTAATATTAATCTTTGTACCCATATTCAAGGAAATTATTTAAAAAAAAAATTACTTATATTCGAATTTGGAACAATGGGCGACCAGGTTATGTCTCAAGTTAATAGTTGTGTACAAAACAATAATAATTGTCATTACAAGTCGATTAGAGCTTCCGTTCGCTTTTGATTAATTTGAAGTTCGTCGAAATAAATAACTGATAGCTTTCCTGGAACTCTGCCTGGTTGTTTACTTATAACTTTCAAAATATATCGATAATTTAATGCTTATTAACTAGTGTTTTATTTTTTAATCTGTAAAATAAGCTGTTACGTTAAGTTGAGATACAAGGAATATTGCTTAATATTAATAAATTATAGGATTTAATCTTTTAAAATATCAAAGTCATGAACGAATCGTCAAAGAATAGATACTAGGAGACCAGAAAGTGTTTAGTTATTAATGCTTATAACATCGCCAAATCATATTAGAAATATTTAATTTCGTAATACAGTAAAATCTCCTCATTCCCGAATACGTAACCTGCGATTTGACTAGTCGCGGGTAAACATTTGTAACCGATTCCCGAATTCCATACTTTCACTTAGGAGACTCAGGTCCACATACTCGTTATCACATAGATATTCTGTTGTTATATTGTTTATTTTAAAGAAATATTTGATATGATATAAGAATCATGCTAATATTCATTATTACACTTTACACTCTAATACTAACTACACTCCCGAATAATCTAATTTATGGACTGTAAAAAACTTAATCTTACTAATATTATAAATGGGAATGTTTAGATGGATGGATGGATGGATGTTTGTTTGAAGGTATCTCCGTAACGGCTCAACGTATCCTGATGAAATTTGGCATAGATGTAGAACATAGTCTTGAAGAACACATAGGTAAATCTTTAAGTTTTTTTTTTTAATTCCACGCGGACGGAATCGCGGGCGACAACTGGTATTTTTATAATAAGTACATATTTACGATGTAAATTCCCTTAAAAAGGTCTGTGTACAATAAACGTCGAAATAAATTAGTGTATCCATGTTGACTTTTTAGTTCCAGTTATCGAGGAAATTTTGAACACAAAAACTTGCACCAAACGCGGGCTGTGTAAAAAATCTCTTGACTGAGATGCAATTGTTGTTTCGGCTATATGGAGTGACGCGTATGGATAAGGCGAGGTATTTGTACGTGAAGATATTCCGGAGTGCCTCGAAAAATTATACAGGGTTGTCAATTTTTAGACAGAAAATTTTAAAACATTTTTTTGATTAATGAAGTTGCTCAGCCCTGCGGCTTTTAATTGGAAAATTCAAGTCTTATATATATAAAAGAAAGTCGTGTTAGTTACACTATTTATAACTGAAGAACGGCTGAATCGATTTGACTGAAAATTGGTGGGCAGGTAGCTTAGAACCAGGAAACGGACATAGGATAATTTTTACCCCGTTTTCTATTTTTTATTCCGCGCGGACGGAGTCGCGGGTAAAAGCTAGTTTAAAATAAAATACAAATAAGTTACAGTGTATCCTACAAGATATCGTATTTATCTAGTCAATGAAGAATATTTCTGGCCTAATTATTAACACAAAAACATATTTTATCCTTCGCAATATCTTTTTCAAAACCTTTGTTTGTTTAAAGTTGACTCTTAAAATTATATAACTAAAAGTTAAATATAGCTATTATTTCACGAAACCCTAGAGTTTGTTTGAATGTGTTAAACTCATGATAATTTTCAGTAGTTTTTATACGATCTGTTTTATTTTGTATGCCGAATGCTGCTAACGCGAAAATTATCTCATGTTACATTCATAATGTATTAATACATGATATTAAATCAATATTTTGTGTCGAAAAATTGAATTATGTAGACATACCTTTAGACTTATTTTATATCAAAAAGTCAAAAACTATATTTTCAAATTTTGTGCAGTTTGAAAGATTGTTTTTGTATTCTTTGTTATTTTTTAATCGTTATAGAGGCAAGTGAATTTTATGTGATAGTATAGACCAGCAAAGTTATCTGACCCGGTCAACATAAGTCAAACTAAATTATACCTCACTAGCGCCCCCCTGTCAATGTTATGTCACAAGATCCCTATGGTACTGTAGCTATCTTGTCATATTATTTTCTTTTATGTCTTTAATTATCTATGCCTAAGTAGGTTTTTCATATTTTCTGACAAACTAAATATAGTAGCTGCGCCTCCTTCTCCATCCAAATATTTGTTTGACTATTCACAGATATACTGCCACTCAGAATTGATTATAGATTATAGATTGGTGTCCAGTAAACAAATAGTCTATGATAAAAAAGTAAAAGTTTATTTTATTTCAAGGCGAAGGTAAAAAAATACGGCTCCTATTTTCACTGATACGTCCAACAACGAGACAACAGCGCAAGTCAATAATCATCTGATTGGCTCGAGAATACGGGAACAGATATGCCATTTCACAAACTTACAACTTTCACATAACTACAACTGTAAATCCTCAGGAATAAGGTTTATTTTAGATTGTGACAAGAAAAGTATAACGTAGTTTGACACTTTAATTGACCTTCCGATGGAACGCAAATCAATAAGGGCAGCTACACACACAGTCTGACACAGTTAATTCAGTTTTGTTTGCAGATACCCCACAGTTGTAAGTACAAGTTCTAATAAGATTGACATATGGTCGAATACATTCATAGATATTATCTCGATTTGTTTAAGTAATGCGATTACGAAGACCACTTTTTATGTAAGACAAATTAAAAAGCAAAATACTTTAAAAAAGGAAAAAAACAAAATTAAAAAAAAATCTCTTGAATATTGAGTGCACGATGTGGCCATTTAAATATTAAAATAGTAGATATTAAATTATGAAAACTACTTAAATTTCTAATATTATAAATACGACGGTTTCGATGGTTGTATGAATGGATGGATTGATGTTTTTAGAACGTATCTCCAGAACGACTGAAAGGATATCGATGAAATTTGGCATAGATCTAAAACACAGTCTGGAAGACCACATAGGATCCCAGATGATCCCGTAAATGTTCCCGTGGGACACGTTTGATTCATATATTTGCCCGATAACTCCTATCCGGTTTAACACATCTTACTTAAAAGCACAAATATGGAACATACTAGAGTAAGCCACTTTTTAATTCTGCGCAGACGAAGTGGCGGGCAAAAGCTATCTAATATAATCAGTTCCCCAAATGGAAATTGACTTAGACAACAAAACACGTTGGAATATATTAAGTTCTTTATACGTATATTATAAATAATATAAATTTATGTTGTGTCATTCGTATTCACTTTTAAGGTATACGAAGCAATAAAAAGCTTTCGGACTGGACAAGAATGATTGCGTCTTCAAATGTAAAAATTCCTTACCTAAAGTAGAAGATTAAGAAAAATGAACAAAAAGAATTTTAAATCAAATTATTAAACTTATTACGAATTATTATATATAAAAAAGTAAGTCAAACATTTACACTATTTTTCTAAGCTATCTATTTTTTGTATCAAAAATAAGTAAAAAATAAACTGATAAAGCACTAGAAAGTGATATTTGATAGAAAGGTCATAACCGTGGATTTCCATTGATGTACAAAAATTACTTTTCAAAGTCCCTTCTTAAGTTGTTATGATACTTGTAAGCAATTAGTTATCTCTATTTTTTCAAAGAAAATGAGAGGGATGACATCGTTTTTTTATGACTTTCCTGCAGTGGAAACCTAAGCTAATACGATCCAGTAACTGACAACATTGTATGCGTAGATATATAGGTTGTAAAGGTGAAAGAGGTGTGCTAGGGTCGCGAATATTCTGTAATGTTTATCAACTCCTATGGGTTATTAGCATGACTCATCATCATCTCCTTGGCCTTAACCCACTCACGTGGAGTCGGTGCTCGAAGTTTTATTTTTTGGCTCAATTTTTACGGTCGGCCGCCTGCCTGTCGCCAACCCTACTTAAAGTGTATGTATGTAATATTGAAAAAAATATATATATCTGCAACATGATGTACTTGCGTTGCTTACTACAAAAATCTAAGTTTATAATTTTTTGTCTGTTTGTCCGCAAGTCCGCGTTTGTTCCGGGATCTTAGGTATGTAATTATAAACTAAATAATTGGCATGACTGTTATACAGCTAAGTTTGATACGAATTTATATTTAAGGTTAGATTAATCTGAAATGATTAAATTAAATATTGATTGTATTCAGACTTCCTAATTGTATTTGTGACCAGTATGTACATATTGTGACTCATTGATATCACAGTCAATATAACGATGTCACTCGATTATTGGTGAGGGTGACCATTTTATTTATCTTTTATGCAAGGATCTTTAGCAAATACACACAACACGTTGTTGGAATTTGTCATCAAATATTAGTTTTTTAATAAATGTACATATAAAAAATAGTGAAAGTTATATTCCATATAGAAATAAATAATATCTTAAATTTCAATTAAAAGCATACATCTATATCTTATATTACGATTTTGTCATGTTTCTTTTGGATAAAACTGAAGTCAATTTTACAATTTTTTTACAAGTTCAATTGAGTGCAAGAATAAAAAGTATTATGTCCCAGAAAGTATTCGACCGCCTGGCGTCCTTGTTGGATCACGTTTTGTTTTCGACGATTGAATTAGTTAAGTAATCGTTTGTATCGGCCATTTTGATAAGTACGCATCCATTTTATTTTACCTCAATAATTTATTTTAATATCGAGTTATTAATTTATTTTAGTTTTCATACAAGGTAAGCTTAATATATACGTAACAGAAAATGTGCAAAAAATATTAGGTTACTTTTCAAGGCTCCTATTAAAAAATGATAGCAAAAATACAATTTATATGACATGAAGCAACTTGATCACAAGCCGGTCAGTTTGTGTTAGATACTCATCCATTACATTCAAACGTGACTTTAAAGATATATAGATAATAAAAAACAAAAGAAGGGAGAGACTTAAACTCTAAAACCTCCATCGTAAATGTCATTGATATTACAAAAAACTAAACGTATTGTAAATTGTAATAACACAATGCATAATTATTGCTATCAAAATATTGCAGGCGTTATTTTTAAAAGAATTAACTTGAGTCCAATTATAACATTTAAGAAAGTAATTTAGTTAAAGAACCGAATAAAGCCAGTCATAGTATTCATCTACGTAGAGTTCTGTGACAGAAACAGAATCCACTTCTCAAATCCCGAGCGATTTTCTGAACCAAAGGCACCCTTCGGCGACGGGTAGTTGCGAAATAGAACTTCTAATTAGGACTCGAGAGTGCGGGCGACGATTTCATTACGAATGTATGAAGCCAGCACAGGGACGTGGCTTGCAAGCACACGACCTGTACAATGCTCCTTCCTTGGCGTAAAGTGACCAGTTTAACGAGACACCCACTAGTCCTTTTGTTGCTCAATTTATTTGGGAGGCTTCCGTATGCCGAGGGTGCGAGGGAGATCATGTTACGGTGGACATCGATTCCCAGCTCTTTCCTGCAACGCACGACAAAAAGTCGAAACGTGTGGGACTGCAGACGAACCCGTTTCACCATACAAGGTCCTCGGCGACGGGCCGCTTCCCAACGCAACAGCACACATAATATTGTTAGTTGCCGACGATGGCTTTTTATGTCCGATGCATTATTCGATACTCATTTAAAATTCTAACATGCGCTTATAAAGAGAGTTCGCCATTTTCATGCGGTCCCCTGCTGTCGGCGGTCGTCTTTACCCGACTGCGAGCGCATCGAATAAAGCGTATTTGTATTAAATACGGACGGTTTGGTGTGTTTTATTGCTTAAATTTATTACGCAAATTCGCTTGAGCCCGCCCGCGTAGGTTTTGGCGCCCACGCGTCAAAAATCGCGGGGGCGAATACGGAGGCTTCGCGCTCAAACGTGCGCGCGCGCCGACTGACACACACGTTTCGATAAAAAGTACTTTTTTTTTAAATAAGCAAAATACAAAAAGAAATTCGGAACGGTATTTAAAACCAGTTATAAAAGTGCTTCAGTGTTGCCAGTGACACGAATTTCGAGGTGTCAGTTTTCGAATATCGAATAACACATTATACGGATGTTTTGTGTTTTATGAATGGAATGGGATAGGAAGTGACGTGATGCATAGTGCTGCGCCCGCGCCGGCCCGGTGGGCACTTCTTTGTCGACAATGAGCGGTCGTTAGAGCGGAAAGGTGAGTGTAAAGAACGATTCATTTTGTTTAGACTGCGTTGAATTACATTCATTCACGGCTTTATCGCGGCTGACAATGTGTTCAAACTCTGCCTTCACTGTTTATGTTTGGCGTTTATTAATCAAAACAAATAAAATATATCAGTTTAACATAAATAAACAGTTCTTGATTTTTGACTTATTAAACGCAATTGTAAAACATAATTATGTTTACATTTTAAAAGTTACTTTTACACAATATCATTGAATACACCTTAATATTATCATTTAACACCAACCAATAACAGAAACCATTTTATCTCCTTTACAACCTTAAATTAGATTTACAAATTTGAAAATCGAATCTAGCACCGCGGCGGTTATCATGAGTGCTAAGCTTATAAACAGAGTCAGATTGAATTGATAGCTCTAAATATTCGCAATGACTATAAAATTATGTAGATAAGTTCCAAGAAAGTTTGCAGTAAGGTAGAAGACACAATGATGTTTAAAGAAGAGAGAAAAGTCCTTTCAGAACCTAAGCTAAAGTAAAGGATTACGCTAGTTTGATATTTCAAATGTATCTATATATATAAAAGAAAGTCGTGTTAGTTACACTATTTATAACTCAAGATCGGTCGAACTGATTTAGCTGAAAATTGATGATGAAATGGTAGCTTAGAACTAGGAGACGGACATAGGAACTTTTTTTATATTGTGTTCATTTCTTTTAATCCGCGGTTTGTAATAATATCCTACTTGTGTTACTAATACCATATTCTTCGACATTAAATTAAGTATTGATTTCCGTAGTAAAGGACGAAGCGAACTAAGCAAATTGAGGTGAGGAGAATGTGAATTGCTAATGGGTTCTTGCACTGTTTACATAACAATATTATCAACGTTTGCAACCTTTTACGTTACCCGTAGAAATATTCAAAAGCCACACATCACTACAAAATAATAAGGACATCAATTGATTTACTCAAATGTGTGCATAGGTGTGCATGAATTACCAATTGAAAAAAGGAAATTAAATATCATGGCATATTAAAAAAGCTAACGATAACATATTTCAAAAATAAAGACAACAATTTCTTTTTATATTTAAAATAAGATTTAATTGATTTTAATAAATTAATTAAAATAAATATCAAATTGATTCTGTCAAATTTTGTGACAACCTTGCAAGGTAGTGTTTTTTTTTAAGGTATATTAAAACGTAGTTAGTGATCAATTTCGTATGTTCAGACACAATTAAATGTGAAAAATGGATTTATTAAAGCAGATACTTGCAATTCATCTATTCCCGGGACAGTTTTTTTGCTTCAAATAGTGTCTTCGACTGCATTTGCCGCGAAATGTGAGGATCATTATGTAAGTAAATTATTTTAACATTGTGATTATGAAGTTTAAACTGTAGGATTATTGGTTTTATTAATATAGTTTTTAGGTTATATATTTTTGAATAAATCAATTTAGTTACATTTTAAAATTTAGTATATAATTGTGTGTCGGTAGGTATTGTTTAATTTTATATTGTGATTTTTCGCTTTTTCAATGTGTTAAAACCAAAGCAATGAGATTACACCTCAAAAATCTTACTAATATTATAAATGTAAAAGTTTAGGCGGATGGATCGATGGATGTTTGTTTGAAGGTATCTCCAAAACGGCTCAACGGATCTGGATGAAATTTGGCATGGATATAGAACATAGTCTGAAAGAACATATAGGCTAGTAATTAAGTTTTTTTTTATTCTGCACGGACAGAGTCGCGGCCGACGGCTAGTTCGATCCATAAATGGTAATAGTTGTACTTTCAAATTATTTAAAAAAATAATCTTTATCTCCCAAAAGTACGTAATCTTTTCTTTTTTCAATTCTACAAAATGAACTTGGTTCGAATAAAATATAGTTAGTTTAAAAAACATTTTTTCCTACTTTGCAGTTTAGAAATAACTTAACTATCATATATAAAGGCGTAACTGAACAAATATGCTATTTAAATTACTTACATATAAAACATGTGAATGTTTGTGCGTGGGTATAATGCGCCTCGAGCGATACATTACGAAACTGTGCCCGGTTTCTTTAGCGTTTCTTACTTCGACTGCAGTGACACAAGTATTGTTGTCTCTGTTTTGTCAAGGAAAATGAAAGGGATGGCAATATGTATCAATACAAGTCCCACGGCAGTAGAAATCTGAGCTGATAGTATGACACTTTTAATAGTTCTGTTATCTTTGCCATATTTATTTTTATTAGGTCCTTACATATGAAATTGGCGTTTTTCGTACTGGGCACTTTAATCACGAATTTCTCCTCTTTGGTAAGGAATTTCAAATTCAAATTTGTACAGCTATAGACTCATGTATTTGTGGTCCGATGGCCGTCATTCATTTGTTTTTTTTCTTCTGTTTTTTTCTGTTTGCGTCACTCATTTTACAAAATGGAAAACTTAAAATATCGCATTATTTACGAGTACGAGTTCCGCCGTGGCACTAGTGCTGCGGAAACGACTCGAAGGGTGAATGATGTGTATGGCGGTCGTGTTGCAAAAGAAAACACAGTTCGTTTTTGGTGCCAACGTTTTCGTTCTGGAAATTTCGATCTGCAGAACAAGCCCCGTGGACGGCCTGAGACTCAAGTTGATAATGAAGAGTTGAAGGCTATTGTGGAAGCGGATCCATCGCAAACCACGTCCGAGTTAGCTGCAGGCTGCGATGTTAGTGATAAAACTGTTTTAATTCACTTGAAGCAAATTGGGAAGATTAAAAAGCTTGAAAGGTGGGTACCTCACGAATTGACTGAAGCAAACCGGCAAACGCGCGTCGACTGTTGCGTTACATTACTAAACCGGCACAATAATGAAGGTATTTTAAACCGAATGATTACCTGTGATGAAAAATGGGTTCTTTACGATAATCGGAAGCGCTCAGCGCAATGGTTGGATCCTGGCAAGCCAGCCAAATCCTGCCCCAAGCGAAAATTAACCCCAAAAAAGTTACTTGTAAGCGTTTGGTGGACTAGTGCCGGTATTGTTCATTACAGTTTTCTCAAATCTGGCCAGACTATTACGGCTGATGTCTATTGTCAGCAATTACAAACCATGATGGAAAAGCTAGCGGCTAAACAACCTAGGCTGGTCAATCGCTCCACGCCACTGCTGCTTCACGACAACGCTAGACCACACACTGCGCAACAGACGGCTACTAAATTAGAAGAGCTTCAATTGGAAAGTCTAAGATATCCTCCGTACTCCCCGGACCTTGCTCCAACAGATTACCATTTTTTTCGAAATTTGGATAACTTCTTGCAAGGGAAAAAATTCAACTCCGATGGGGTAGTCCAAATCGCCTCCAAAGATTTTATTGATTCCCGTCCGACTGGTTTTTTTAGTAAAGGGATCAATGAACTACCTATGAGATGGCAAAAGTGCATAGAAAATAATGGTTCATACTTTGATTAATTAAATATATTATATTAAAAAATATTCGACTTTTTGTTCCTCCCATACAAAACGCCAATTTCATATGTAAGGACCTAATATTTTATACGCTTTTAATATTAATTTGATTGAATCATTCTTAAGATAAGGCATCTTAAAAAGTTAGGTTAGAAATATTTATTCATCATATAATATGCAAAAATGTAATTATGAAAGGAAGAAAGGAAGGTTTTTGGATTTAATTGGAATTAATAGATAAGAAAGTTTCGGTATTCTATCTTTACTAGTCAATATTCTCATTTTGAATCATCATGCTTTGACCTAAACTATCCAGATTTTTACTTTTCGTATTTACGAATAAAATTTCGTTCATAAAATCATTGTGACAAAATTAGTTTATATTTTTTCCATTAAATATTTGATCACGATTTTTATTCATATACCTGTTAATTATTTTTTACTTTATTCAGATCTAAATAATCTACTTAAATATTTGATCAAAAATGTGTTGCAGTAATTAATCAGCTATATAAAGATTTGTTTATTTCCTAACAAGGAACATTGATAAATTAATAACGTACATAATTATATAATGTGTTAATATTCAATATGGAAGATATTACAGCATAACTCGTGTTGATAGCTTTAATCTGAAACTAATATATTACGGGCTGCGGATTCCTGAGCACGTATTAAATTAGTGTCGCCATCTATTGAATTTGTTCCATACTACAATAGAATATGTTACTCTTGCTTTAAATACTTATAAACTAGCTTTTACCCGCGACTCTGTCCGCGCGGAATAAAAAAAAAAAAGAAAAGAAAACGGGGTAAAAATTATCCTATGTCCTATTCCTGGTTCTAAGCTACCTGCCCACCAATTTTCAGTCAAATCGATTCAGCCGTTCTTGAGTTATAAATGGTGTAACTAACACAACTTTCTTTTATATATATAGACTAGCTTTTTCCCGCGACTCCGTCCGCGCGAAATAAAAAAAAATAATAGAAAACGGGGTAAAAATTATCCTATGTCCTATTCCTGGTTCTAAGCTACCTGCCCACCAATTTTCAGTCAAATCGATTCAGCCGTTCTTGAGTTATAAATGGTGTAACTAACACAACTTTCTTTTATATATATAGATGTCGATCTATTATTGACCGTCAATAGACTAATGATTTAGATTCTAAACCCAAAACTATTTGTTCTCGTAGACCAAAATTCAAAATTCGAATTCTAGTTTTGCTAGACTTACTGCTGTTACATTTCTTCTTCAACTTGTGAATCTTTAATTTTATTTTCCGCCATCGCATAACGCTCCAGGTTTACCATTCTAGACAACATTGGGAATTACTCTAAACGATGGTCATACCTTAAATACCGATTTTCAGTTCATTCGATACGTATTTTCTCCATAGCGTCATCTATTGCCATGCCAGGCATTAATGTCCTTTTTATGATAATGAGTAGCTGTTACCCGCGTCTCCATCCGCGCGGAATTAAAAGAAAATCTTAATTAGTAGCTTATGTGTTCCTCCAGACTATGTTCTATATCCATGCCAAATTTCCTCCAGATCCGTTAAGGCGTTACATTTATAATATTAGTAAGATAGACTGTCAGATATTATTTTAGAAGTTACATTAAATTCAACAGAGAATTTAAGTGACAAACATTTTCCATTAGACGCGGTAAAGTTTTCGTTTAATTATAACATGTTATTATAGATCATGCCGCAACCTGTATGTCATAACTTTACAATATTAATGCAAAACCATCTAAGCAATAAGGGTTTGTTCGTAGGATCACAATCCTATACAAATAACATTATAATTACAGTGACGAAAAATCTGTACAAAACTTTATCTCTTGTTTTTTTTTTTTCAAAGAAAATAATGACCCATGATTGCTTATCTCTGCCTAATCCTCTAGGTGTTGGACATGATTTATATAGGCTTTCATAATTTTTCTTGAGCCCATACAACAAGCCGAACATTTTAAAAGTCCAATGATGAGGTATTTTCCATTGCATTCATATAGAATTTGTTATTCAGTCAGAAGTCGCCCACACATTATACTACCAAATTAGCGTTGACATAATACAGATCACTGCAACACAAAGATCTCGAAACATCGGAAACAAGTTACGTTTTATTTCTATGTACAATAACAGTATTCCCCTAATTTTTTGTATGTCCCTTCGTAGACTATACAAAGTTAAAGCAATTAAAAAAATTATGTGATCAACGAAACATAATATGCGTTACGTTATTAACGATAAAAATAACTGCTAAATATAAGTTATTTTTATAAAGAGCACAATTTATCTGTGGCCTCTGGTGTTTGAAATGTTTCTTAACATGAATAATAGATAACAATAGATTGTAGGGTGTTGGGAGACGGTTTGTATATTGAGTATTGTATTTGGCGTCACGCCGAGTAACACCGCGGGCCCATTACGTTGGCGGCGCCTAAATGACTACAATCCGATTTGGAAGCTGTCCGTAGGATGCTGTATTTTAAACATCTCATGTTATAAACCACGTGACTGTGTTGTTTATTTTATCAGGCGATGTAATGTTATGCAGATTAGTTTCAAGTGAATATTTTATATTTAAAGCGATAGTTCATATAATAAATGCTTAGCAATTCTTAGATAAACACACTGTAGTATGTTTTAGTTTTTATTTTAGTTAAAAACAACAACATATTATCAGGCTCTAAATGTATCAGTAAAGTTAATGAGAAAAACATATCTTACTAGTATTATAAATGCGAATGTTTGGATGGATGTTTGGTACAAGGTACCTACAGAACAGTTCAACGGATCTCTATGAAATTTGACGTAGATGCAGAACATAGTCTGGAAGAACACGTAGGCTACTTGTAAAGTATTTTTTTTAATCCCGCGCGAATGGGTCACGGGCAACAGCTAGTATTGTTATAATTAAATAGGGTTTGGCTCGTAATTTTAATTTATAACTTTAAATTTCAATGAATTTACGATTCAACATTGAAAAACGAAATGAATACATATATAGAAAGGGTATACTCGTATATAATTTCACAAAAAATAATCGGGCATTTCATATTATTTTATGTTGCAGGAGCTATAATGCAAAATAATCAACGTGATTATCCGCGAAAGCTTTTAAGCGTCGAAACCATTATTCCGTAGTTACCCACACATACACATAATAATGCACGTTAACCAAACAAGACCGCTATTAACAACATCGTAAACAATAATTTAGCGTTTATCGCGTTCACACGGCATGCGTCCAATCAGTTCCGCACACGAGTCCCGCGAAAATATTATAATAGCGAATAACAGTGAACCGTTATTTAGGTCGCCTCACTATTGTTTAAGGTAAGTGATGCACTCCTAACATTTTTTTATACCATAAGGTGACAAACTAGCAAGCGGCCAACTGAATTCACGCGAAACAGCAAAGCGAACGCTGCCCATAGACATCCGCAATTGCAGATGTGTTTTCTACCTTTAATCAACGGAGAAGGGGACTCACAGAAAGAAGATATTTCCTCTTCCTATACGCCTCTTCCTCCACCAATCCTATTCCCCTTCCCATAATTTCAACATGGACTGAAATTAGGCCTCCCGACACGAATACACATCAGGCGAAACGCAGAGTTGTTACCACTTCACGCCTTTTTCTGTGTGGTTATAGTATATCACCGGACGATTCGGCCCATTCGTGCATCTAATATTGTTGTTGCGGGATCTACAAGTCTACCACTGTTAAAACCTATTTGTTTGTTGTATTTTTTCCAAGGTATAGAGTGAATTAGTAGCTTTTAATTGTAAATACAAAGTTTAATGGTGCAAAAAGATTTAATTACTTAGGTTAAGTTTATAAACCGACAAAGTTATATGACTCGGTGGTCATCAGTCAAAAATAAGATAGCTCACAGCGCCCCCCCTTTTGATGTCAAAAAGAGGTCTCTTACAAGCCGAGATAAACTTGTAACACTATAAGTTTGATGCTTTTGTCAACGCTCTTGTCTGTTAGGTTTTGAATCTAAATGTTCCTTTGTAAATAACATCAAGTTTGTAGCTTAATGTTTATTAATAAAATAATAGATATTACTCTGAAATCGAAAGATAATCAGTGTTTTTAGAGGTTAACGAACTCTGTGTTATGTTTGTTCTCGTATTCGAGTCTGAGGCCGCGGGCTGTATTCGCGGGGCTCTTTGTGATAGAAGCAACCGTTCGCTGTGTTTACGCAAATTAAAATCACATTTCTAATTGACTTTGTACCCCGAATTCAAAGTCTTCACTTGTATATTTAATAATTTAGCTTCATTTTCATACTGGTAACTTGCCTCAGCTTCACTTTTGTAGATTAATGACTAAATGAAACATAACTTTATAACGATGTTTACTAGGCTTTCGAAGAAAGTAGTTATAAGTTAACAAAACAATGCTTTTCCATCTTTATTTATATTGGTGTGCACATATTATGTATTGTCTTGAAATTCATGTTCGAATATTAATATTAGTACCTAAGAGCATATTTTATTTTATAAGTCTACATCAGAAATCTAAAATCTAACTTTTGCTAAATATTAACTGACACTAAGTCATTTTTAAGAAATAAGCATGTGTAAGGTTCCAGAAAAATATCATATTGATTCATAATATAGTTTGCTGGAAAAACCACGAAGGTGCTTTGCAGTTCGATACTTTGTAAATTTCTTAACAAATTTATTCCAACGAGTATGTGTACTTTTTGTGAAGGTTCTTTTTCTCATACATAATATAGCGTTTTGTACTCGACAACACTTATATGAATTTACCTACTATCTTACTTCTTACTAATATTATACATAAATGCGAATGTTTAGATGGATGGATGGATGGATCGGCTCTCCGAAACGACGTAGTCTGGAAGAACACGTAGGCTACTAATCAAGTTGTTTTTTAATTCCGCGCGGACGGAGTCGAGGGCGTCAGTTAGTTTCATATATAAATAGTCAATCTGTTTGACAATTATGCGTTTTTAAACTACTTTAACTAGATTGATTATGTTGTAATTTTGCGAATAATTTCCATTTTAGATATTCAATTTAGCTTGTTAATTATCAAAATTGACAAATTCTGAATATTTATATGTTTCCATTAAATTGTATATAATCAATTAATATTTGTGTGCTTGATGTATGTAGTAATCCATTACAGATTAAAGCAACACAAAATTCCGACAGCATTTTAAAAAAAATATGCCGGATTAAATATTTCGCTGTGCAAACAATGGTTTAATTAAAATAATGTGGAAGCTTGTATTTTTAAATATAATACTGTCAGAGTTTAAAAAGTTCATCAAAGGTATAAAAAAGATTATCCTGTACTAAAGCATTGGCGTATTGAAATATCTTAAATGAAATATAAAAATAAAATAAAGTCGATATATATTAGAGCGTCGGTGGCTCAGGGTTAAGCACTTGACTTGTAATCTTAAGGTCCTGGGTTGGAATCTCGCCATGTACCAATGTGTTTTTCGACTATCGATTTACATACGTACATCTATCCGACGATCTTAAGTTGAAGGTAGACATGTGATGCAACCTGCACAATATTTGACTATGGCCTAGTCATCCTTAACTTAGGGTTGGCTCTGAGACCCTCAGTGGGGATGTATAATGGGCTGCTGATGATGATACATTAACTTATAGTCTTTAAAAACCATATTGACATATTATTATAACTTTTGTAAAAATAAACTCAGTCCTTGCCAATAATTTATAGTTCTTCAAAAGTTTCAGATGCAAACGTACTTATTAGCCGACTTCAAAAAGAAGGAGGTTATTAATCTTCGGTTGCGAATCATTAAAACTTTAATGTAGCGTTTCAAGAAGTCTAAATATTGATACAATCCTGTACTATAGATAAATAGTTGCTTTTATATTGTATGCTGCTATGTACAGAACTTTATGCCAAAGGCTGTTTACGCAACGATTGCTTTGTACTTCAATAGACGACTCTTTGTCTTTCTGTTTGCTTTTCCAAGAAATTACATACAGTCAAAATCACTTATAACGACATCTAAACGATTAGCATTAAGCGATTACAACTGTACGTATAGGTATTTGTAGTTTGTAGTATACTTAATCGTGCTAAAGTTATAAATGCGAATGTTTGGATGAGTGGATGGATGGATGTTTGTTACAAGGTATCTCCAGAACGGCTGGATGGGTCTCTCCGCGCGGACGGAGTTGCGGGTGACAGCTATTGATATTCTGTGGTCGGATGGACGAAGATGTACTAAGTTTAGTAGAAAATAGCATATATTAAACTATAAGTACATCTTATGACATAAATCACGATAGGCAAATTTTTTAATTCACAACTTCTTGTTTTTGTTTTAAAATTTTAATATAAAAACAATTTGTAGTTTCTTTCTACAGTAGAAACTAACGGTTAATATGTGATAAGCTGTAAAGGACGCTGTAATGTAATATTAAACTGACGCTCCTCACTTTAGACCTCAGTGAATTCAATTAGGATTATCTGTACTCGTATTGTTTATTCTATGACCTGGCTGAGGCTGTCATTTGTTTTTTTAAGACCGTCTTTATTTTCTGCCAGTATCTTTATGTAAAGGACAAAATAGTTGTTTTGTGAAATTAATCGGGATATTTTTGTTAAAATATTTTATTAAATGTCATTTTTCAATACTGTCTATGGATTTATTTTGGAAAGTTTCATAGTGTTTTAATTGATACATGTATTTTTAGTCGCGGGCATAAGCTGGTTGGTAAATAAAAGTATGCCATAGATAAAGTTAACACCGTTTCTTATAAAAAAAATAACAAATTAGTGTAGATTTTTAATAAATACTAAATCTATACTAAGGACCACTCTTAGTAACCATCTAAAGACTCTGAGTGTGGCACTAAAACTTGGTTCCTAGTTTCATGTAAAAAGCGTGTCAAAAACCTTATAAGCACATTTAATAGAAAAAAAACTACCTAACCTCGTGAAAGCCGTTTTCAAGCTTACTTTAATCTTTTTTTAGTAGTCTTTTTAATCCTTGTTCTTAAATGTAAATGTCGTTTAATTCACTCACGTGTAATTGACGGGCGTCTAGTGTGTACGTAACAGTCCATTAATCATTCAAAGGGCCCTAAATCCATATTTAAGGCGCGATGCCATCGGCTTGACGAAATTGTCGATTTCTCCGCAGCTCGGCGGCACGCAGGTATGATCGATGGGTACTCAGTGGGTCGCGCCCACGTGCTAACACTGGCTTCAACTTAAGGTACGCTTCCATTAGGATTCGAGATATAAGAACATTATTCAATTTTTGGCTGCTTTAATATTAAGGTGAGTTTCCATTAAATTAGGATACACGATATTTATTTTAAAGAGTTTTTCTTCAGGTTTTTGGCTACTTATCTAAAATTATGGTGCGTTTCAAGCATCTTTCAGTCTGAAACCAGAGGTGAAATGTTAATCCATAACGCGATTATAAAAATTTACATGTACGATTAAAGGTTTTTCTTGTTATTTATAAAGAAAGTAGCGGTCGCCTGCCAATTCGTCAGCGCAGCGCAGTATTAAAAGAAAACGTAGCCTATAATTTGCCCGCGTGTACTACCTTCCCATCAAAGTCGGTCCAGTATATCGTATACATTGCATAGTGAAAATAAAGTTTATTTCGCCCACAATTAGTTCATGTAAATTGGCCTTTCAAACTCCGCTCAGGTATTCAGGTTAAGCGATGTACTTCTGCCGTATTATATTAATATAAACACAGCGCCTTGTAATTATTTAACGATAAGGTCACGATTCCTATGCAAATGTGGCCGTTGTAATAAACGTGGGAAGAAACTTGTACCAATATCATGACTGTTATTAGGGAGTTAGGGACTACGGGATCTTTGTTTGATATTTTCATTATCCTTGCCACCGAAAGTTTAGAAGCATGATAATTGACTTACAATCTTATCTGTTATTTGTTAAGGTTTATTTTTGAATTTGTAACAATGAAAAAGTGCTAAACAGTGTTAAGCGATTATTGTCTGTACTAATTTTACTTTATTTTTCCTTCACAACCACTATTTCGTTCTGTCTACTATACAGTACATATTTTGATATGAAAGAAAAAGTATATAGTTAAAGTAACTTCTCGACAACAGTACTTTTAAAAGGATAAATAATTTTAAATAGTTTTTGAGTTCATACAACACAAATTAGAAATTGAACCTCACTTTTTCGTAAATTAAACTTTTCAACTTCATTTTAATGCGTATTGGTTTATTAACTAGAACTCTACTAAAGAAGAATCCTTTACCATTCTGAGTCGGCAGTCTTTTATATATAATACGCTTCTCTAACATTCTATAATGATTGTAAGCATGTGATCAAGTTAAAGGGGGTCGGCATTAGGGTTAATTAAGAAGGATATGAAATCCTCTTGAAAAACCATAGACGTCCCCTAATTAATGGCATTCGAGCGCGATCGATCAAGCGAGCTGCAGGAATTACCGCCTTCTTTTGATGGATTGCTGGTATAATTGTTCTCAGCTACGTGGCTTATGTGTGGCTTACTATTAGTTGAGAGAATGCTATTTGTCTTTTTCAAAAGCTACCATAATATAGCTGTGCGTTTGCAAATCTTTTTATGATATTGAAAAGATCTTAAGATGCAGATTTATTACTAATAATAGAATTGAAAAATATTTCAAAGTATCTAATCTAAACAAATTTTAGAGAAATAAATGAAATAGGTAGAAGATGATAATGGTACCAATATCATTAAGATATCTGTCAAAGTGAAACTTAAAATCCTAATTTTCTGACAAATTATTATGGAGTAGGGTCTGTTCCAAAATTCATCGTACGTATATGAGTATTTAATGTAATATTCAATAAGGTAGATCATCCTGTATATTCAAAATGTGATAAAAAACCCAAACCGTAATATTTTATCTTTGTATATTAGGCTAATAGATATATATTTACTGCATTAGGTGGTCTATTGTTAACGTCGCGTCGTGCGAAATAAATGCAGAGGCGTGTCATAACGTGGAGTTTCGAAACGTTTGGAGGTGGCATTTGTTAACGCATGATCATTTCTGTCATTAGTTTTATATGCAACATGCTTCGTTTAAAGTGCATTTCCCACACACGTTTATGTTTGAAGCAGTCGAGTGTTCATAATATTATAAGATTCACTAAAATTTCTTAGATTTAGGGCATAATATATACTGCTATATAATGAATACATACTGCTTAAAGTTAACAATTAAATTATTTAATTATTGTATATTCTTGTTAATTAAAAAACAAAAAAAAATGACAAACTACTCATAAAGATCATTCAAATGAGCCCAAACTCGATGAGGTTGTGTTGTTTCATATTATTTATAATAATATTGCATTTTTACATTCATGCCAAAAATGCCAATGCAAAGTAAAAAATGTAACCGTACTACAGCGCATGAAGAAAAAACTAGAAATACTATATACAGTAAAGAAAAAGAAGCTGGAATATTTAGGCCACATAATGAGAAACAGAAAATATGAACTGCTGCAGTTCATCGTCCAAGGGAAGATTCAGGGAAGGCGAAGTGTTGGACGAAGAAGGATTTCCTGGCTAAAAAACCTACGCCAGTGGTTCGGAAAAAGTACCCGTTCGTTATTCAGAGCCGCGGTTTCGAGAATGCAGATTGCCTTAATGATCGCCGACCTTCGCGAGAAGATGGCACCGTAAGAAAAAGAAGAATTCATGCCAAATTTCAGCTCAATCAGTAAGCGTAAAGTGGTTTAAATTAAAATTACAAGATTTGATAAAAAAAAAACATCGAGACAGGAGTAACTAAACAAGGTACAACTAACTAAACCTTCTAAAATATGTGCATAGACAAAATCAGACTTCTAGAATTACAATTCTACATCTACACAAAAGTTTTTTTTTTGTTATTAACAATAATGCCTCATTACAAATAGAAGAAGCGCTTTGCTTAAGAAGGGAGTGACGACTGATAAGGTGGATGTGAGTTGGTGGTTAATATTTCTTTGGCTTTCTTAGGTGTTAACATTTAATGAACATGATGTCAAGAAAAGATTTTTCCAGAATTTTTTAAAAATTCACACGATGACCTCTCTTCTAATAAGACATTGAGTTGTTATTCTAATGTCATTCTAGAGTAGGTTTTCATTGCAATATTTTTTACGGCCAGCTGTAGGCTGTGTGGTTTATGGTTGTAAAGATATAACTTCACCCACACACGAGGAACTTGCTCGATTTAACATCGTTATAATCAATTTTCACGCGTTCAAAATGGCGTTCCAAATCCATTATTAAGCCTACGATCTCTCTTGAATAATTTATTGATGCTTTCAAATCTTCTATATAAATAAAAAAATGGTGTTTGTTGGTCTCTCAAGTATTCTTAACGAACTGGACATATTGTATTGAATCATTTTTGTACTTAAATTTTTTTGACTAAAATTGAGAATTTTGAATAGAAAAAAAAATCTAGAAAATTGAAAAGGCTTTTTTGTTTTCAATGTTTCCTCATTTTTATCCTTCTACTTTTTCTTTTAGTTAACAAGAAAAGTTGATATTATAAACATAAAGCCGTTGGAATGAAAAGCTTAGTAAAGTTTAATACATTTGAACGTAAAACGCCCTTGACCCTTAAAACATAAGTTAAAATACATTAAGGATTATAGGAACCTCCACAAGTTACCAACTTGAGCTCAATTACACCGGACCCTAATATCTATCAGAATATATCAGAATATATCTTGACCTTTTGCACCTGTGTCCGTATCGTGCATGCGCAGGTATCCTTCTCGAGTTACAGTATCCTTTAAACCCCTTTTCCACTACGCAATTAGCCGCATGTGACCTTTGAAACAACACAATGGCCAAACACGCGCCATGCCATTGCGTAAAGAATCCGTGTTACAAGGAAGGCAAAGTTTGATTACTTAGTGAAAAAGATGTTTTAGCTGTGAATTAACTGGAAACATTTTGCTGTATACATGACGTAATTCAAGATTCTGCTGAGCAATATTGATAAAATGTTCATCTGGATTTTGCTTTTGTCTGTTTAACATAAAGATTATAAAGTTGGATATTTTGTAAGTGCAACGAACTTGTAGTATGTTTGGGTAAAGTGGTTTTTTATGATTTCTGCTTTCTGTCTACTGATTTAGTTTTTTCTGAATCTTCGGAATCGACAAAAGCAGATAATCTAATTAACTTTACGAGTATTTTTGAAAAATTACACTAAAAAATTATTGCTCACAAATTTGAAGTTAAACTGTTACCTAAAATAGTATTAATAAATAATTCATGTAAACATGTGGGTAGATTACAAATTTACATGTAGTTAAATTATGAAATTTCTGTTTATTACGATAAGAGAAACTGGCTGAACAATTAACTCGATGTCCCATTTGAGGTAACCGGTTATTTCCAGTTAATTTTTATCAACTCATTGACGGCAATATTATGGAATAATTTAGGTTCAAATGTAGTGGGCGATGTATTAAGTATTTTTTGCTCTGGTGACAGTGAAAAGATTAGATAGTTGTTACAGATAAAACTTAAAAATGACTAAACTTGTTCTAAAATATTTTTCCTGATAAAAAGGTCTTCTTTCAATTAAAAATGGGGCCGAAACAATTGCTGAAATGCTAGTATGAAATAGGTCATCAAAGAAATCTCCAACATATGCTTTATTTTAACAAACAAAGCAGCATCGTATCATCAGCCGCACTATATCCGTACAGTATCTTACCATTATTCATGTGACAATAAACTAAGCCTCAAGCCAGATAAAATTGACGTTTTTATAAGATTACTTAAATATCTTAAAATTTTCAAGAGCCTTTAAAAAAGCTCGCTTTTGGCAGAATTTCAAACACTTTAAGTGAGACGATAATGACATTGTAGGAAATGCGCCATCGGCGTTGTCTTAAAACTAAATTAAGAGTATGTGCCGTCTAATTGGTACTTTGAAACTAAATCGGGTCGTAATCTACCGAATCTCTTAATTAAAATTCGCTTAGCGACTTTATTTTGTATCATCGAGTATAGAATTTCAAAACAACGTGTTAATTTCCATGTCGACATGTAATTATACGATTTTAAAGGCGCCCACGCATGGAACAACAATGGATTTGCGGGCGGTTGGCCTACGCCGTAAGGGACGTGAATGGCCGCCTTACGGATATCAATGAAACTTGTTGCTTATAATATTGCGTTCCGCATTTTAGAACACTAGAATAGATATGTCGTTACAAATTATAACAAGTTATGCGTTGATCGAGAGTAATAATTGTGGTTACGTGTAGGACGAAAGTGTCAAACATAGCCGCATACTGTCCAATAACTTAGACAAACATTTAAAATTTTTCAAAGTATTTACAACTAGCTGTCGCCCGCGACTAGGTAATAAGTAGCCTATGTGTTCTTCTACATCTGTGTCAAATTTCATCAAGATCCTTTCAGCCGTTCCGGAGATACCTTCAAACAAACATCCATCCATCTAAACATTAGCATTTATAATATTAGTAAGATTTAATGATTAACGATCATAAACACTCACACAGTGAATTACAGTGTGTGTTAACTTTTCCAGTAGTAATTCAGGGCTGTATTAAATGGCTGAACTGGTAACTGGCCTTTAAGTTAATTTTCTCGAGTCTCATTTGCCTGCAATTTTAAAAATGTAAAGTTCAATCTAAGTAATAAATATAAGAGTCTCACCGTACCTCTGACTACTAATTTTCTTCACGGTCTAATTTTCTTTTGCATCAGAAAATTTCATCTCACACTCATAAGCTACAATAAGTAAACATTAATTTGTTTGTTGAAGTTGTTTTATAATAAGAATATTTTAAACAAGTTGCTAAGTTTTTTTTTACAATTGTGATTTTACAATCTTATGAGTAATTTTAAAGAGAAATATTTGATTGTATGTTCCGTACTGAATTGTCATTGAAACACTATAGTGGATAAAAAAAATAGTTTAGCAGTTGAAAGCTTTATTTTAGTACTGGTGTGTTTTAAATATCAGTTATTTTTTTAATGAAAGTTTTTGTCGGTTAGGGGTTGCTTAGGAATGGGAAATAATAAAAATTCTGTGCCTCTCTTCCTCTGTCGATTAGAGGTAGGCAACGCATCTGCAATTGTGGATGTCCATGGGCGGCGGTCGCTTCGCTATTTCGGCGAATTCAGGTGGGCGGCGCTCGCTCGTTTGCCACCTTTTAATATAAAAAAATTTGTCGGCGTTCTATAATGATAAAATTATTCTCAGTTTATCACTTTTCTATAAAATTTATGATCTTACGATTTAATTAATTGCTTTTTAATGATGAGTCTTACTTCAAGTTTTTGAAAAAAAGTTAAGGGGCTGATCTATTTCTCATTTTCTTAAAGAATTTTGTCAGTAGTATTTGTAATATCATTCTAAATCATATACTATATGGTTGGGAAAAGATTCCTTTAATGAAATTAAAAATCCCAATATTTTTAAACTAAATCTGATAAAAATATCTTAACATACATATCAAATATTAAATTGTTTTAATATGTTTCTAAAATACGCTTTATCGATGTTATTATTTTAAAAACTTTATAAAAGGTTAGCTGATGTCGCGCGGAAATACAAAAAAAAAAATAAAGCCTAACTCCCTGGGATAGTGTAACTTCCCAACAGCGAAAGAATTTATCAAATCGGTTTAGTAGTTTCGAAGCCTATTCTATGCAAACAAACAAAGAAGCAATCAAATCTCTCTTCTTCGTAATATTAGTATACACATATAAGAATAATTTTGACTTGATACAGGTTTTATGAATATTTTACATAACAATGGAAATACACAATAGCTTGAAATACTTTTATTAAACCAGTTCATTTAATTTATACGATAAATTTGCCATATGTTCCTTTGGACCACATCTGTCGAATCCGTGAATAAGATGTTTCTAGTTTTATGAATACATTCATATATTTATAGAGGCATCAATTCTATATTAGGAGTAGGTACAAACAATAAGCAGAAGCGATAAGCGATTTGTTTAAATATTTTGTAAATGTTTTATTAATTGCTTGGTTATTGGTTCGATTTATTCTACCATCCATAAGTATAGGATAGAAACTGAAAAATGGCAATTAAACGCAACTAGTCTTTAGCTGGTTTTAAGCTGACTGTGTACGGTGGCTCTACTATATTTAATCCATCAAAACCAGCTTACATATCTCATTATTATGTGGACAAGTACTATTTTTATTTGCTTGAAGCTGTCCTTATATGAAGGCCTTTGGGATTGTAAAGTCGTATGCATCAAGCCACTATTAAATCGCTCCCCGCTACGTTTATGTCTATGCTCGCAGTATGTGATTCAGTCAACGTACCTGAGTCGTCTGTGGTTTTGTCAACTGCGCCTACGCAGCCGTGGGCGCAGAACACAGTATGCATGTACCTTTACTTTCCAATTTTAGTGTGACACATGACATGCTTGAAGTTTCTCTAATATGTTAATTTATGATGACTTCAGAGTTATTTTTTTAAAAACGGACCAAATTATTTTCTTTGGAAAGCATAGTTTGTATATCTGTTTGAAGTTTTTCGTTAATTAAAGTAAAGTTGTAAACAGTTTATGGCTAGCAGAAGGCAAGTATACATAGAATTATTGCTACTAAAGATAAGGGAAGCAAGAACATAAAATGTGTTGCCGCTTCGTTGTCGTAAAGTTGTACAAACAAAAAACTAAAGCAAATAGCGGCGTTAAATAGCATTCTAAAACTGATAGGGTCACAGAAGAAGTAAGTTATTGGATTTCTTCCATCGATTATTATATTCAAGTTACTTAATATTAAGATTTTTGTACTTAGATATCACTTCATTGAATCATGTCATTAAGTTAATATTAATAATTTTAAAAATACAAGCACTGTCAGTATTAAATCTTTATTCTTAATAATATTATAAATGTGAATGTTTGGATGGATGGATGGGTGGATGTTTCTTTAAAGGTATCTTCAGAAGGCTCAACGGATCTCTATAAAATTTGGCATAGATGTATAGATCATAGTCTGAAAGAACACATAGGCAATTTATTATGTTTTTTTAAGCCGCGCGGACGGAGTAGAGGGCGACAGCTAGTCTTTTATAAAGTGAAATGAAACAAAAATTTTCAACAAATCAAACAATTACAAATATGCGATGGAATGAAGTTCAATAAAAACAACAAACACATTGCAATGTCAAAATTAAATTCAACCTCAAAGGTTCTGACAGCAATTAAAAAGGACCTTGTGTAGTTTTTTACCTTACAACCTTTGTTTCTAACACGTGTTAGAAAATACCTGTCTAATAACACTAAAAGACGAATGTACAAGGGTATGGAATTTTTCGAGTGACATACCGCCCTGTATGGGACAATACCGAATCATGTTGGAATACAGAAAGTAGGTTTTATACGACTCGGAGACCATAAAGTCGAATATCGTACGCATGTCATGTCTCGCATCGTGTATTAATTCATTCAAAAGTACGTAAGGCGCGCAAGCGATTTTTTATTCGGAATTGTTCCCATGCGTGTTGGGGCGGCCTTATCAAGTATGCTGCGATGGTTTTTGGCGGCACAAGCGGTATTATATGTTTTATTTTGAGTGTAATGTTTAATTATATTTCTTAATAAGTTATACGAATTTTATCCAAAGTGATCGCTTTCAAAGTTGATGTATTAACGTTTTTTTATGTAACAAGAGGAAAGATTTTCTTATTTGTTTGTTTATTTTTTGCATTGAATTGGGCTTTAAAACTACTTTCACTGTTTGGAAGCTAGTCTAACGTGAGTGGTGTAGGCTATATTTATTACTAGATTTTTTTTTAATCCAACGTATTCGCGGATAACTACTCGTGTTTAGTAAAAAATAATATTTTCGGAAGACCTATAGTGTAGTGTAACTGTTTAACATTTCAATCGTAATTTTCAATAATTTCTTATTAGCCTATAATTACTTATTGTCATCCCATTGTCTTAGACAAATAGAGATTTTCTAAATACAAGTATCAATGCAGTCGAAAATCACATTGACATCAAGGCCCCATCCGGCGTATTAGTCGCCGGTCGGCCTCACCTAACCACCCACCTTAAAAATTTAATACACCTTTTATAAATTTATTTGAATATCAAAATTTGTATTACAAATGCTAGAATAAGATTTTTATATACAGAATATATAAACATCTTACTTTATGGGGACGAAAGAGTAGTACAAAAACGAATTTTCTTTTTGATTGATATTATTTAACCTGATTTTTGTACTTTAAAGGTTTCTGTTATTATTTTTAATTCATATTCATATTGTATTAATTCTGTATTGTCATATTCAACAATGATATATCATCTTTCAGTCTTCACGCTTTTCTTAATCATGGTTATCTTTTACGCAATGCATCTAGAGATTTCGGATTACATTAATCTTCCACTTCCTCTAATGTCTATCTCTTTAGGGGTTAAAAAAGGAGTTCAAAAGAAATTTAAATATGTTACGCTTCATCTATCAAAGGAATCTCTCCTTTCTTGCGGTACATTAGATGTCCTTCTTGAAGATATCTCTCAGACAAAGAAATCTACCTCGTTAGCGTTCCGGCATGATGCGGGTATGGCGATTGCAAAAAAAAAAACATCAGCAAACAGCCGACGATCGATCGAATGTCATCGACCCGTGACGACGTGGGAATCCTGACTGGATGACGATACTTCTCCTGCCTCCAGCATTGTTAGCACTTTTTACTGCCGATCGAGCAGTTTTGACCTTTAATTTTGTTTTTATTTTAAATTGAATGTAAGAGACATATCAAGTATTACTTTATAACAAAGATTTCCATTGCAACAATACTGGTACAAAAATACTGACCATTCTGTATTTAAATTTAAAATCTACGGTTATGTTTAACATTTTATTTAAGTAAACAAATTGTTTAATTCCATATTTGACAAGTAGTTGACTATTTTCAGTTCCCACAAAATAATCTTGACCTTCAATTTCCTATTTATTAAACAAAAAAGAATACAAGACGAAGTGTCAAGTAAGACTGGATTCTTACATGAATTTACGAATATGCATATTAACACAATAGAAAAAAGATTGCATTTCCCATAGCAAGTTGTAATAAAACAGTGGTTTCCTATGGGAAAACGATCGTATTTTATCATTGGAACGTGGAAAAGAATAATATGTAAAAATTTATTCATTTATGCACATATAAAAGTATATGTTTTCTATAATTTATGTAATGTTATTAATAAAGTTTGAAATCAAGAATTCATTCATAAAGATATTGATTTTAAACTATCTTGTATTTGAAAACAATAAAAATTTGAATAAATGTCAAAGGTTAATTGTTTATCTAATGAATTATTCTATAAGTTACTAGCTGTCGCCCGCGACTCCGTCCGCGCGCAGTTAAAAAAAAATGAAAAATAGATGTTGGCCGATTCTCAGACCTACTGAATATGCTCACAAAATTTCATGAGAATCGGTCAAGCCGTTTCGGAGGAGTACGGTGACGAAAACTGTGACACGAGAATTTTATATATTAGATTTATAAATGCAGTTATAAATTGTAATATAAATAATTGCCGTTATCTATAACAATAGCTAAAGAAACGAATTTATTTTGGACTAGCGGTAGCGCGCGACGCGACGTCGTCGTGAATTAAAAAAGTAGTCTACATTATGCCCGAATGAGCTACTTTCCCGCCAAAGTCCTGTCAAAATCCGTCCAGCCGTTCCGGAGACAAGTGATCAAACTCGTCATACGCTTTATAAAGATTGACACATTTATTTTAGTTGTGAACACATGAATATCACCATCATTCCTGTATTTATCCCATTTACATAGGATCGGAGCACCATGGTTCGCCCTTAATCGATCTATCTTCCGTCAACGATTTTAAATGAGGTTTTAATAGAGATTGACGAAATATTACTTGGCTCTAGGATTTATATGTCAAATACGGATTTATAAATTCTATTTGAAGTCTGTAAAATAAAAAGCAAAACATTGGATCGAAGTAATATCCGGAGCTTTGAGAGCTGTAACACAAGCATCAGTCGCGGCTTACGCGGTGCGGCAAAGGAATTTGCGGATATTCATTTAGAGTACGTGTCATACATGTTGATATGTTTTTAAGGGTTTAAAATAACTTTAAAGGTTGTGGTCTGGAATGTCATGTGTTATAGATTCGATCTCTTTAAATATCAATTAAATATAAGTTAATTTTAATGAATGCTTGTAGCTAAAGAAGAAAAGGATTTCATTGTAAAAATTCTAGTGTTTTAATGATATTTAAAAAAATAATGATTAAGTTGAAAATGATTTTTGTAATTACTCGTTTCGAATTTTAAATTAATGGTATTTAAATTTCACCAAAGAGGCTAAGTATCAATTTATTAGGAAGTTAATTTGTCATGATAAGTATTTTCTCAAATTAAAGTGTAAAAAAAAAACTAAAATTAACGTGTAAAACGTACAATAGTCTGCTCATGTAAAAAGGTCAACTCAATTTGGTCGCTCTCACTCCTCGTGCAATCATCGTGTAATTGTGCTGAGTCACGGATTTACTTAATCTAATTTAACTTGACCCTGTCTTGTCCAATTCCTATCCTTACTTCAGCATTTTTAATAAGTTAGTAATCAAATCCGTAGTAGATTTCTTAGCGAATTTCTTTCAAAGAAAATTAACTCAGAACGGTTGGTACAGATAAAGCATGTACTAATCAAGTACACATCTCTAATATGTAAGTTAGTTATTTTACCTAAATATTATGTACAACTTTTATCGCTTTAAGTATAAAATTATACTCCTGTAGTTTTTGCGTCGCAAATAACATTTCAGCTTCTTTTGGATTTAATAAAATGTCAGGCGCTTAGGGCGAATGAAATTTTAAAGTAAGCCTCGGTTCCTTAATTCATTTTCGGAATAAAATTTAAAACCAAGTAAGTCCGGGTAGACGAGCGATTACAGAAACTCAGTAATATTAAATGATAAATGTAAAATTTTATAAAATAATAAACCAGGTTCAGTACGACTTAGTTGCTTTGTGGATATGTGTAATAATGAAATATTTTACCTGGAGCCGTAGTTTATTCATATAAAAATAGTCAGTCACACTTATTGGTTTAAAAAAATAATTAAATAGGAAAATGTAAAAATAATTTAAAGTTTCCCCGCTTTCGAGCAAAGTTGACGTGCAATTGTTTCAATGCTCAACAAATCCGGGTTAAGCGGGCCCTTATACCCTGAAATAAAGTGTAGGCAGGACGAATGCCGGTTTTATTTTCACCCTAGAGACGTTTGTCGCGGAGACCCTCCTTATACTAGTCACTTGAATAAGAAATTGTGTTGTTTTGTCACGACTCATTATTTTTTAAACATCTTAAAAAAACGAAAAGAGTGAAAATAATTGTAAATATTAAATTAAAATCTTTTTAGTTAAATGTAAAAGTTATTTCATCTGTAATTTAATGGTTGTCTACAACTTATGTAGGCATATTTTCACAATCTTTTGCTTGAATGATTCAAAGATTTTTTTATGTAACTACAATAATTGATTACTCGGACATATTGTGTTCAGTTATTATGTAATGTGTAAAGTTGCTCAGTACATGTGTTGAACAATTCTAATCCATATGCATCGTATGTCTCTCTGACCTATTTTCCCGCCACAAAATGATCTAATGTCAAATGCTAAATTCGAAAGGCATTGTAATTACAAACTACGACTAATTACAAGTACAAACTGTAATGTAATATACAATGATTATTTTGCATGTAAGATTATGGCAGGGATAGCTAACTTTTACGTATCCACGTGGCTTTTTTATAAGTGGTTATTAGTTTTTAATGAAGTCATAGACATGCTGTCGAATACTTTTGACTTTTTAATTATACGGAACTAGCTTTTGACCGCGAATCCGTCGTCGTAAAAAAAATTATTAAGTAGCCTATGTGTTTTTCCAGAATATGTTATACATCTGTGCCAAATTTCAGCGAGATCTGTTTGGCCATACCGGACATACCTTCAAACAAACATCCATCCATCTAAACTTTCGCATTTATATTATTAGTTAGATTTATTGTTACGTTAATTTAGTGCAGACTAATACATTATTATTGTTGTTCGTAATTTATGAGTATTTAAATTAAGTAAATTGATTTTAAGTTATACTTTCATGCATAAAAAATAAGACAGTGTCTTTATATTAATTTTTCTTTTTTTCATTAATATTTTCGGGTAAAATTTGATTTAATACTGTATTATATGTCGATGGTAACGAATGCATGCAAATTTCTGAAGTTTATAGCCGACTAGTTTTAATTATAATCAGTGTTCTATGAAACAGTTCAAAGAGCGTGTACAGTGGTATTCAATTAACTATAGTGAATGTTGTAATTAGCATCGTGCGGTACAGTCAGCAACAACGGCCGCAACAATACTGTACCGAACACAAATGGCACCATCTTATTACTTGCTATTGCAACACACGTTGTATTAAATTGTAAGCGATTATGATATAATATGACGCATTCAGAATATTTTAATGATTACTTAAATAGTGCTTTAGTAAAGATTTCTCATACTAAGTCCACAATAAGAGTAGCCCTTTATACCCACAGCTGTGTGTTACTCGTAGTGATTTAATGGTCGTTACAAGACACCTTAACTGTAAATTTTAAAAAATCCTGAAAAATTTACAATAGTTTTTATTGTTGGTTGAGAAATTTATTACCAATTTAATGAAATATAATTCTTATAAGTTCAAAATCTTTCTTATTAAAACAGTCGCGTATGAAACTAATTTAAAATATTATTAGAAATTTTAATTTGCAATGTCTGTTGTGTTATCTTTTTGTCATAATTTACAATACAATATTATCCTTTATCCTAATTCTAACAATGTACACATCACATGTACCTACATTAAATATTTTACTTAACTATCTGCTAAGCTAATCACGGTAAGAGGTTCTTGGAAACATATTAATATGTACGTACTTTACTGTCTGTAAAGTTCTTCAACATATATCGCAAACTTTAATTGAATTTATTAGGAAGTTATTATACTATATTAAAATTAAAACAAAAGCTTCTATACTACGTAAAACAACCACAAAAAACTTGAGAGGTGTCAAGGGACACCCGGATGAAACGAAGTTCCTATGAATTTTCGTTATATATTGTCACGTCGCGTCGTTAACATACTTACTATAGCAAAAAGTGTCGTGACAACTTTTCGTAAGAATTTTTTCCGTCTAGCCCCCTTTCACAACGCGCGATAAGGAACTTCGTTCCAAAAGGATCTAAGAAAACATATCTTTTGTAAAATTATTGTTAAGGTACTGAGTCTTTAGTCCCGCGCGAATTCGTCCAAGCGAAATTTAAATTAAAAAAAAACTTATTAAGTAGCCTATGTGTTCTTCCAGACTATGTTTTACATGTATACTAAATTCCGGAATTATATTAAGTTCTGGAGATACCTTCAAACAAACATCCATCCATCCATTTAAACTTTCACATTTATATTAGTAAGATTTTTTATTTAATTTTTCTATTGAAATCTCAATTTTGATGATACAAGCGAACTGTAATAGATTAAAACCGTCTTAAGTAGATATTATGTTGAAAGACTTAAATATCACGTGAACACAGATTTATTATAAACAGTCATCAATTTAAACACTGAAACGTTCTTACATCTATATATATAGGTATAGGTATATAAAAGAAAGTCGTGTTAGTTACACTATTCATAGTGTAACTAACACGACTTTCTGCTGAATAGATTTGACTGAAAATTGGTGGGCAGGTAGCTTAGAACCAGGAAACGGACATAGGGTCATTTTTACCTCGTTTTCTATATTTTTTCCGCGCGGACGGAGTCGTGGGTAAACGCTAGTATATTCTAAAATTAAATGTATATTCTAACAAATCCATTGACAAAAAATAACATTGTCAGCCAGTGACTTTGACATTCTGTATAATATTACTTAAACATAGATTTAGATATAAAATTTACCTCGCGGCTAAATATTATTTTTCTTGATAAAATAATGAGACAATTACATTGGGGTAATGATCAAAGCTTTGTTAAAGGAAATGCCTCATTAAAATATTCACTCAGATTACTTAAATAATTGTCGTTAATAAATTTATCGTTTAATTTACAGTATTAGTTATTAATAATTCTGAAACAGTATTAGATAATTTATATGTTAAAATAGTTTTGACTCTGAGTGCAGCTGTAAAAAATAAAAATCTGTTACTATATCCGGTCTGATATTATAAATGTAAAAGTTTAGCTCGATGGATGGATGGATTTTTGTTTACAGGTACGAGTAATTCCAAAACGAAAATGGATGAAATTTGACACAGAGATTACTGTCCTGTCCGGTATGTTTTCTGTCGATTAGAGATAGGCATAAATTCGCCTAAATAGCGAAGTGACAGTGACTCATAGACATCTGCAAATGAATTTACCACCTTTTGCTATCCATATCAAATTTAGTTAATTCAGTCAAAGCGTTTACAGAAATAAAAACCACATTTATTTTCAACACTTTTATTTCAGAAAAAGCAATGTTAGTAAAAGTAAAAATGATTACTATAAGGCCTAGTACACACTTATAAAATGAAATCGCAGCGATTTTTATGTCACTTGTGTGTGCATTATTTGATAAAACCAAAAAATCGCGCGATAAATAATAGTGCGCGCAAGGCCTTAGCAATACATATGTCGGCAAACTTCTTAAATATTGACATGAGTTTCCACCACCGAAACACTAAGACAAAAATATATCGTTCTCCAAAACAGAGATAACAATATGACATAAAACAATATTAATTTATCTGTTATATTGTGTTTTTGTATACATAAAACAGAGTATAATTTAGACCAAAATCTATGGAAAATTAGCTTACGATAGTCATTTCAAGAAGTTTGTGGACATTATGTAAAAAAAAATTAGCATCGAGACAGATCGGGAAGGCTCTTCTCCTTGCAATAAGCGTAGGAGGAGGGCCAGGCCTTGAAGCCGACTCTATCGTAGATCCTCTTCGCACACCGCACGTCGTCAGCCAAGTCCTCGTTCACCAGATCTGGAACATAATGAAACCTTATTTATAAATGTTTCAAAATAATTATCTACACTAACTGAACATAATTGTATGCAGTTTCCAATAAAAAGACATGTCAGTCAGAAAGCCAGTCTGAATGTGTCCTGTCTATGACACTCCGGGTATAAACACGAATCGAATGAAAACTCACTCACTTAAAATCGGTTCAGCTCATAGAAAACATTACCCTGCTGTCAATGGAGATAAACACATTATATCTGTTTTTTTTCAAGTTAATGAAAGAGAAGAGACTGTTTTTTCACGTGTGTTTTGCAGTGGAAACACGGCACGAGAAACATGAATAGAATAACAAAGTAGGGTGCAGTGTAAGCTCGCAACTTAACACTAGCGCTGCTGCCGTGAATCACGTTGTTTGACTTAAATAACAAGTTTCTCCAACGTGAGTGAAAATAACATATTCGACGACGATACGATGTATTATCTAAAGACGGCTTGTATTAAGGTACACTTTCACTGGGCGAACATCTTTCAAAATTCTCTAAGGTTTTATGTTTGCTATATAGATTTTGATTTCTCTTTGTAGATTTCTATTAGTTACAAATTCAAGCTAAAAACTTAATTAAGCTATCATTAACCTACTTGTAAGTAAGACTCTAAATTATTATAACATAATTAATTAAATCTAATCGATGTGATCTTTTAAAATTGAAATAAACGAGTAAAAACATTATATTGTTTATAAAACCAACCAGAACTGTATCGTTAAATTACTAATAAATAAAGATTAGAAGACCATTCGCGCGGGGATTTCGCAAATTATCGAAATTAAAAGAGAATTAGTGAGAGGTTAGCTGCGCGCTGCGAGCCATAGATAATGCTAAAAGCGAATCTCCATTCGGCAACAGATGTGGCACCGAATTGGAGGCGTGTTAATTAGATTAGAGGATTATGTTCTATGTACCTTCGCATTTCATGCTGCAGTGACCGCCTTTCCTGCCCTTTTTACACCATTCCTTGTTGTTTATCTGTAAAACAAAAAAAAACATTATCTACTTTAAGGCGCAGTTTCATTCGTTGTTAGCGTCCACATGCGTGGTGCGATAGATTTCCTATTCAAACATGCTACAGTGGTCGCATGTGAAAACTGTTTTCATAAATAGTTACGGTATACGTTGGGCGATAGTCCTTAGTTTTCCTCACCTCGCATTATGCTCGTCAACTGAGTTCCTGCACGACGCTTGCTGTACATCGACCGTTCATTTTCATTAGGACTCCCTGAATACTGGATAATGACCGAGTTATCAACTAATGAAATTGCACCCTAAAATTCACTTTCGTCAATTGGACCAGGATTAGTCAATCGCGCTATACTTATTAGTTCTATTTTCATTATGTTTGAAAACAATGTCAAAATTAAATTAATTTGAAATTAATTTCTATTTCATTGTCAAAGAAAACCGGTTCATTTGTCAAGCTAACTGCAACTACCGGCTCCCGCAGAGCGGTCTCGACGACAACCTTCTAATAATATTCCGTCTCCGATATTATTCCCGGACGTTCAGATTGTCTGTCTGTTGGCTCTAATTTGATTAATCTCGGAATTCGCTACAAATTCTATTTGAGAACTTAATTCGTACTAACCTCTGTCAGTGATGGTACTCACTAGATTGAAATTTTATTTCTTAGTATTAGGTCCTTACATATGAAATTGGCGTTTTGTATGGGAGGAACAAAAAGTCGAATATTTTTTAATATAATATATTTAATTAATCAAAGTATGAACCATTATTTTCTATGCACTTTTGCCATCTCATAGGTAGTTCATTGATCCCTTTACTAAAAAAACCAGTCGGACGGGAATCAATAAAATCTTTGAAGGCGATTTGGACTGCCCCATCGGAGTTGAATTTTTTCCCTTGCAAGAAGTTATCCAAATTTCGAAAAAAATGGTAATCTGTTGGAGCAAGGTCCGGGGAGTACGGAGGATGTCTTAGACTTTCCAATTGAAGCTCTTCTAATTTAGTAGCCGTCTGTTGCGCAGTGTGTGGTCTAGCGTTGTCGTGAAGCAGCAGTGGCGTGGAGCGATTGACCAGCCTAGGTTGTTTAGCCGCTAGCTTTTCCATCATGGTTTGCAATTGCTGACAATAGACATCAGCCGTAATAGTCTGGCCAGATTTGAGAAAACTGTAATGAACAATACCGGCACTAGTCCACCAAACGCTTACAAGTAACTTTTTTGGGGTTAATTTTCGCTTGGGGCAGGATTTGGCTGGCTGGCCAGGATCCAACCATTGCGCTGAGCGCTTCCGATTATCGTAAAGAGCCCATTTTTCATCACAGGTAATGATTCGGTTTAAAATACCTTCATTATTGTGCCGGTTTAGTAATGTAACGCAACAGTCGACGCGCGTTTGCCGGTTTGCTTCAGTCAATTCGTGAGGTACCCACCTTTCAAGCTTTTTAATCTTCCCAATTTGCTTCAAGTGAATTAAAACAGTTTTATCACTAACATCGCAGCCTGCAGCTAACTCGGACGTGGTTTGCGATGGATCCGCTTCCACAATAGCCTTCAACTCTTCATTATCAACTTGAGTCTCAGGCCGTCCACGGGGCTTGTTCTGCAGATCGAAATTTCCAGAACGAAAACGTTGGAACCAAAAACGAACTGTGTTTTCTTTTGCAACACGACCGCCATACACATCATTCACCCTTCGAGTAGTTTCCGCAGCACTAGTGCCACGGCGGAACTCGTACTCGTAAAGAATGCGATATTTTAAGTTTTCCATTTTGTAAAATGAGTGACGCAAACAGAAAAAAACAGAAGAAAAAAAACAAATGAATGACGGTCATCGAACCACAAATACATGAGTCTATAGCTGTACAAATTTGAATTTGGAATTCCTTACCAAAGAGGAGAAATTCGTGATTAAAGTGGCCAATACGAAAAACGCCAATTTCATATGTAAGGACCTAATATAATGTTATATTGAACTAATTAGTTGGAAAATATATTTCTTCAAGATATTTTATACTTAGAACGATTTCTATAGTTGATTTCGAGCTACGTCATTGGTATATTTTGTTTCATTGCATATGTTTGTTTTTTAAGTACTAACAGTAGATTTCTAAATGAAGACCGAAATATAAATCTGTATACGTTTTTATTGGTGCACTCTACCGTATTTTTAATAACCGTTTTATTGAGCCAATGCCAGTAATTATGTTTTAAAGTACTGCATTGTATAACTGATGCATTTTTCGCATGTTCGTATTAATAATGAATACATTACATTTAGCAGTTGTTTTTTGTATAATAAATTGATATACTTGTAATTGCATTATATCATATCAAATAATATCATAATACAGCGACTAAACAAGCAAATAATGAGATTACGCATTAAATAAAGATAAACAAACAGGTTGTAATAATTTGTGCTATTTTAATTAAGGTTTAAATACAACAATAAAATGGTCGAATGAGCGTACAGAAAATCCCCCGTGAAAATCCCGAAACGACATAACATAAAACGATATGGATAATATCGCCCGTAGGCATCGTCAATGCGACGTTCAAATAAATAAGCGAATTAATTAAAAACGTGTTTGCTGACAAAATACAAAATGCAGGCGGGGCGGCCATGTCGGTGGGAATTTGCATTTTTATCGCGCCCCTAATGGAGAAATGCGTATCGGCCATTTTTAAACGAGCTTTTTTTTTCGGGAACGTCAACGTAATGACTTCACCGCGCGCCTAGAATAAATTCCTCGTTCCAAGTTAAGCTTTCTATCAACAAATAATTTGACCACGGACTATTAAATTTGCTTTGGATCAGAAAATAGAATTTCGTTACGCAAAAATTAAATAGGTCAAGTCTGGACTTATTGATTTTACGCTTGTTTTTTTCTTAGAATAAAACCAAGTGTCTTTTTTTCACTAATGCTAATTTTATTTTAAGTTATTTTGAAAGACAGACTGAATGGTATGCCGTATTAATATCAAATATCACATTACTTCGATAGGTTTTTGTGTACAAAATGGTATGTAAACCTTCTGTACCAAAAGAAAGACAGTACAAATATAAATCTGTACCTATAGTTTGCTTATATCACTAGATATGTTCAGTATATACACATGTACTTGTATTTTGATAAATCGTATATCTTTTTATTATTAAATCCTTCTAATATACTTTATAATTACGATAGTGGGAATCTGAAATTATATTCGTACACTTTATAGTTACTGGGGGCAAGAGAAAAGACATTTTAAATATATATAAATATTTTAAAAATACAAGTAAACATTTACACCATTTTCAATTATAGTCGTCAACGCTGTGAAATAATGCAATACTCGATGCGGTTAAACGATTAATATCTCAACCGCAGAGCTTAATGAGGGACAATCATTTTTTGCGGATCTCCAAACGCGACATCGGATTACACTCGAAATTTTAACCGAATCCGCATGTCCCTTGATAATTTACTATTATTAAATTCAGCATGGACCACACACTGATTATCGACCATAATTTTAAATTAACACACAACTGATTAATAACTGCTGACTGTGTCATTTGAATAATTAATGTCCGAAATATTTAATATAATTAATTAGCTGAAATTAATTACGAAATATCTAGCCGTCTCTGAGGATTGCTTTATTACTTCTAATTATTATTTATTGCGTCCTCTTGGGCGTTTTTTATTTTTTCCGTCAGAAGCGAAATAAACATATTTCAATGGATACTATTGCTGGAATTTTATTCACCTTCAAAAATAATTAAATTGAAACTTTATATATCTATTAAGGATGAGAGTCAGTATTTTTATTCAATAATAGGGTTTTTGGTTTTCCCAAATACACAACTGACGCATATTATGTGTGACTACTAAAAATGTCATTTAGTTGATATAACAACACATAAAAACCAGAGATTTGAACTTAAATAAAGGTTATTATTTCTTTATTAAGAATCTTAAAGGAGAATATCATGTCTGCAATGCGCTTGTTACCCATTACAAGCTAAAAGTCACTTAATAAGATGTTGTTTTAAAATTCTCACATCGTGGAACTATAACGATTCACAAAAGAAACATTTGGCGATACTTGCGTTGCACAAGAAAACTTTAAAAGCCCCATTCAATGTGCATCGTGTTTTGTTTTAGTCAGTGACTGGTCATCGGGGTACGACAAAAGTGTGTCAGTATTGAATATTAAATTGCTTGAATTCTGCAACATTAAAATCTGTTAATGTTCATAGATTAAGTATTACAGTGATCATTGAGGTTTACATGTTTTTTAGACTTTGTATTTGTTTTAAAAAATTAGATTGATTTTATTATTATATTCTTTCGTATAGGGATTAATATAAAATTAATTTCGCACAAGACATTTTTTAGCCTACGAACCAACCGCGGCGTCCATTTTTTTAAAATAATATAAACAAAAGTTTTACATTACATTACTTACATTAGAATGTAATTTGGATCATTATGGCAAATCCTGGAACATCAATATGAAATGTAAAAAAAATGGGACAAACAACATCTTAAATCAAAAACGTCTATGAAATTGCTGACTCCAATTTTCCAACTTATGGCGAAAATTACGTCACATTGTAAAACGAAAGGTAGTCCGAAATGCAATTTCAATGGAACCATATCGCATGCGGCGACATCTAGCGGAGGAAATAAGTATCAAGTGTCGAATAAACGTCCGGAACTAAGCTCCGGACGATCTTCTATTTCTTATTGCGTGTCTGCCGCACTATGCCTTGTCATCTTTAAACCCGACTTCATTGAACATTTTCACAAAGGCTTTAAAAGATTTCAAAAGGATTTACTATGAAGTTTTTAAGATATTCTTTTGTGGCTTAATCTCTTATATAGCCTTACTTCTTACTAATATTATTAATGCGGAAGTTTAAATGGAAGGTATCTCCGGAACGACTCAACAGATCTCGCTGAAATTTATTTAAATTCCGCACGGACAAAATCGCGTGCGACAGCTACTCAATTAATAAATGAACAATTTTTTAAGGAAATACGAAAGAATATTCATTATTATTCTATGTAGACACTAGACAAAGTCGTGTACAAAATCATTATACCATTTGGTATTCTTTAACTTGCGAACACAAATTTGAGATTTGTTTGTCGACGGCGTATAGAACTTAACTTACTGTTAATTTGCGTTTGTTAACTACGAATGTAAAGCGACTTTAATTATGCATCTTGAGGAAGTGGTTGCGGTTATATTCACAAGAACACCACAGAGTAATTATAAACAGAGCGTTCAACGTATGCTCAGTATTTGGGAGTTGTGTTATAACAAACACTCCTGTGAACGTCTTCAATTCAAATGTATGGCCGTATTTATCTACATAATAATTATTATACGCATCTTTGATGTGTGGTGAAAATTTCCTAGTAACGTTACTTTACGTGGTATCTTATATAGGTGATCGTAATCCTTATTCAATAATTCTGTGTTCTGAACATAAAACTTAATAAATAGTCACAGTTGTCTTTCAAAGATAGTTAGATAGTATGTTATTTTAATTCCTAATTTGAGGTTTTATATGCAATATTTATATTTGTTTTATATGCAAGTTTAACTTCGACTTTATGATTATTTACTAATATTATAAATGCGAATGTTTGGTTGGATGGATGGATGGATGGATGGATGGATGGATGTTTGTTTGAAAGTATACCCAGAACGGCTCTACGGATCTTGATGAAATTTTGTATAGATATAGATCATAACCTGGAAGAACACATAGGCTACTTATTATGTTTTTTTTATTCCGCGCGATCGGAGTCGCGGGTCACAGCTAGTCTAAGATAAATGCTATGCAAACGATCTTTGATACTGCGGTGTCATTGTATCTTCTATTGAAAGCTTTAAAATTTTAAATTTACCGCTACATTTGACATGAACGTTGCTGAATCAGTCGATTCCCGCAGCCCGCGGCGACGTCAGTGAGGTACGATTTGCATTGTGGCAGGGACGCGCTCGTTACGCGGTTCACGTTGCTTCAATTTATTCGTTGTGGAGGGGGAAGTGTATCACTCAGCTACCATTCGTCTAGACACCGTCGCGTAATACAGACGTAGGGGCGAGATTGCTTCAACGAACTATTGTCGAGAAACTATTGAATCTTCATTTATAGAAAGCTCTTTTATTAATACTTCGAAGAATTTCAAGTTACACATAACATTCAAAAGATAATTATTAAATCCGATGAATTAATAGGTGAACTTATAAGTCTACAAAAAATGCGTTTTTGTAATCTCTACCTGTTCAAATGCGTAACCGATACTAATTTATCTGTCCTAGCTTTTGCATAGTCTTTGCAATTAGAATAATACTTTAAATACAAGTAGATGCGAGACTTTTAAAACTTCTGTGTAATTTATGCAAATCGAAATAAGATTTTCTTTCGTTTTATTTAAATGCAGAATTCTTTTTACGAAACTGCTGATACTTAATCTATCTTTCATCTCATAGCTACGACTGCGAGCAAGTGATACGTTGCACATTTAGAATAAAGTTGTCTCATTTGAAATTACAAACAACTAAGTCAGGTGGTATATGATTGGAGATAACTAAAACTAATTACCACTAACTTTGTTTAATTTCAAAGGATAATTCTGAAGAGATTTCGAACCTCATTAATTAAATATTATTAGGTGAAAAAACGTCACTCAAATTCGCTCGCTTATAGGGTTGCCCGCATCTCGGGCGCGAACAAATTTTTTTTAATCGACATATCTGTTTTGTTCATTCAGTCTCTTTATCTACTCTCATACTTATCACAAAATTGCCTCGCACACACGAAATATAACTATGCCCATTGATGATAATATGAATATTTTTAAATATTGTTACTATAGTTATATTAATTCAAAGGAAAAACATATAAAGTAATCTGTAAACTTTAAATCAATAACAATCAATAACATATCGATATTTGAGCTAGAATGTACATCACTAAATCGAGTTCGTGATCGAAGTCGATTGAAATGAGGCGGGGCGTTCAGTAAATAACGTCTTGCGAGCTAATACTTTCGGCTGGGATTACCAATCTCGCCAGTGAACGACTGAAAAACGTCCCAAGATGTAGGAACTAGATCATTCTATTTCTCAGTAATATTGTTTTACTTTGCCGTTTCTTTTGTTTTTTTATTTAAATACTAGCTATCGCCCGCGACTCCGTCCGCGCGCAGTTAAAAAAAAAAAAAAAACTAAATGGGGGGGGGGGTTATGAAAAATAGATGTTGGCCGATTCTCAGACCTACTGAATATGCTCACAAAATTTCATGAGAATGGGTCAAGCCGTTTCGGAGGAGTTCAAGTTCGAACCCCGTGACACGAGAATTTTATATATTAGATTTGATATAATTTAATTATAACAATTGTCATATAAGGATCGTTTATTGGGTTCTATCTTAAGATATCATACGCATTGGACTTCGCACCAAGACGGATAAGTTCATTGGCCCGACCTACTTCTATTACAGTTATCGCGACTGATCTATTCTAACACTTCGCATCCGTTCTTAGGTTAGCAAATTGATGGCATTGCAACGCCTTGTATTATCGTGTTACGAGCAATTGATACAAAATGCATTGCATGAAACCGATAACATCATATGTTAGTAGATAAGAAATAGTACAGAGTAAACTATCATTTTTATATGTTGTTTTTCTTTACGAAAGATAAAGACAAAAATTAACCAAAGCCTATAATGATAAACTACTTAATCTATGAACTACTGTGATGATTTTATCACTTGTTCTTACTTTAGTATTTTTTCTTGTTTCAAAATTTTCATTCAGCTTTTAATTGTTACGTTAGTCTTGAGTGACATTAACTATACTTATTATTGTTATAAATTGCTTATAAAAATGTCCATCCATGAAAAACGGAAATAGACCGTTATTCCCAAATAAATGTCGACTTTCTGTTCTTTCTACATAAGAAATTTTGTATAACATTCTTGGTCCTGCTAACGTTTCATGTAGCACTAAGCAAATTGACCAGAATTTAGTTAGTCAGCTTTTATTTAGGTAGATTCATAACTGAAGTAAAACATTTTTCTTCGTTTACGATTATGGGATGTAGTATTTTATGTAAAGCTGTTATCGCTTCTATCGATAAAGCGTCCTATGTTCTGCCAAAGAACAAGATACTAAAGTTGGTTGCCAAGACTCACTGTATTACCGTGGTATTCAACTGCTGTGAAACTTGTCTTAATACATGTTGCAGTCTCTTTTTGCCAAAGAAAATTAAAATTAAGAAAATATGCATGTGAGTGTGTGTTACAAATTTCCAAACACAGTTTTTGTCTCTATGGAAACCAACAGTTAAACCATATATTAGAGCCAATTTCTTTTTAAGGTAAAGCATGGCCTTGGCAATTATAAAGATCTCACAATAGTATAATTGTAGTAATTTTCAAGCAGTGCATTGTAATAATTATTGTTTAAAAAAATGTATTTGTTTTATGAATCTTACAATAATTTTCAAAAATGACAAGTATTTTTTTATATCAAAATGTGGCAAACGAGCAAACGGCCACCTGAATTCGCCGAAATAGCCACCGTTTGTCCATAGACATCCGCAAATGCAGACGCGTTGCCTACCTTTAATCAACGGAGAAGGGGACGCACAGAAAGAGTATATTTACCCTTCCTTTGCGTCCCCTCTTCCGCCAAATCCACTGTAATGTATTAGTCAATTAGTTATAGAGATAACTAATATGCGCGTCGAGACTCGTATTAATTAGTTATTACCCAGTTAATTATGCTAATTTCACACTGTTGAGCAATGATTTACGTAGCTTTATCTATTAAATTGAAGATAATCGTGATAGACTAGTCAGAATGTCAGTCAGTCTAGTTATTTTACAAGAACCGTACAACAGTATGCTTAAATTTTAAACATCTTGGTAGGAGGTTAGTATATTAGTGTAAAAAAAAACATCTTTTGCACGAATCGACCGGCTTGCCACTACGACCACACAGAAGACACGTGTCCATTGGAAGTTATTCCGCTTTTCTTATGATGAGTGTGGGTGTCAGAGATCTAATTTATATCCTCTTTCCCTTGATGCTCTTTTTTATAAGTAAGGGATGGGAAAGACAGGTGGATTTGGCAGAGAAAGGGACATATATCAGATCTTTTGTGCGTCCCCTCCTTTGTCGATTAAAGGTCCATACCTTCCTTCGGATCTGTAAATGTGGATGATTGTATCTGCAAATAGTTGACTTTTTTTATTTTAATTTTACGATTAAGTTGACAATTAACATACTTTTGTTGACTGAAAATTTCACTGATATTAGAAATATTAGTACTTTAGATTACATAATTAAATGAAGATAAAAGTAATGCAGTTTATTTAATACAATAGCTATCACCAAGTGCGGTCGAAGTGGTATACAAAACAGTGCCTTTGTCATTTCGCGACTGATTGTATGGTGCATAATAGCAGTACTATGATTACACCAGCTTTCAAATAAAATGGCTCATTGTGAACGCCTAATGGGTGTAGCCTCAAATTTATTTTGTATCATGTTACATTTTCAAGTGTACAACGCATTGTCGTGTTTTGTTTACTTCTCTGAATAAGGGAAATAGTTAAAACTGTTTAATGGTAATTTTGGTACGTGCCAATTTTAATCTTCTTTTCTAATAAGGTGGAAAAGCCAGGGGTCATCTAAATCCGCCGAAATTGCGACGCGACCGCTGCCCATGGATTACTACAATTACAGATATCTTGCCTACCTTTAAACAACAGAGGAGGAGACGCACAAGAAGAAATTGCCCCACTGACAGCAACGTTTTTTTCACGGATATGTAAAAGTATGTTTGTATGTTAGGTATATAATATGAGAGTATATATATAAAATCGTTTCATTGTCTTAATGCCCTTACTAATTTTAAAGTTTAAGTAGCATTCGATTTGTATTCTTTCGCGGAGTGAAAAAGTCAGGCATTTGTTACTTTTTTCTGCAGTACTTTTAATTAGAGAAAGAAGGTTAGATAGATAGAATGGGCTTGTTCAATACATTTGATAGATTGTGTGAAATGTAATCATTGATTGATACGATATGGCCGGTGTCGATACTCTGATCACAATTCCGCTCCAATCTGCTAATTTGTGACAATTGTTACGTTGAATCTCTGTGTTTGATACGGCCGATTGTTAATGTATTACCATTCACAAATTTCATTATAAATTGAATGATAATTATTGTTGTTAATTGATACTTATAGTAACCAGTATTTATTTACACTGATATCAGTGAAGCCCATCGTATATCAAAACTTATCTAACGGTGGGCAAAAGTTATTGTCAAAAGTGTGCTAAGATCAAAGAAAATCCTTTTATTTTTTGACAGAACTATATGTAATAACAGTACCACTTAAACCGGACCAGAGAAGTTTGTAGGACTATATTTTTGAGTTATCAGAAAGGGAAACTAATCATATTATTATACTTCTATACTTATATTATAAATGCGAATGTTTAGATGGATGGATGTTTGTTTGAAGGTATCTCTAGAACGGCTCAACAGATCTTGAGGAAATTTGACACAGATATAGAACATTGTTTGGAAGGACACATAGGCTACAAGGTTTATTTTAATTCCGCGTGGACGAAGTTGCGGGCGAAAGCTAGTTAATATATAATACCAATAATTTACTCAGAATTATTATCAAGTTATGCAGTTGTTAATAAATAAATTATGCGCCTGAAATAAATTACCCAAACATTTTCCTCTTCGTATTTGTATTAAAGTTATAATTTAAAACTGTCCCAACAAATGTATCGCGTTGCTTCGCTCAAGAAAATAATTAATCCCTCAGAGAGGGACTTTGGGAGCGTCTTAATAACGGTACGTAGAGAAAGTCGTGAGATAAGTTCACCATTTTTTAGCTACATCGGAAAAAAATTTACAATTCAGCTGGGTTTTTCAATTTCTCATACTAATGATGGCTGAGCCAGTTTTTTTTAAATTAACTACTAAGTTTTACTTTAAAATTTTGTGGAATTGAACAAATGAATATAACATTTTGTACTCATTTGTTCCTAGCTTCAGTTTTTTTCAGAGGGAATGTTTAATAAGAGCTTTTCGAACTTGAAACGATTTAAAAGCTTAGATTTAAAGATTAGCATTTCATTAATTAACATTTCGTCTGACTTTGATCGCGGTTCTTAAAGTCTTTAAAATGGATTTAAAGTGAAATGCTAATTCGACATGATTTAATTTTTCATTCAATTTTACAACTCTTTGCATTACAGAGAAGTACTACGCCGTAGTGGGTCTACGAATTTGCAAGTATTAATGCTTAGAGTTCATACTTGATTGTTGTGAAACCATGAATCCAACAGATACGTAAAATAACTATTGATAGTGCACGAATATACTGGAAATTAACACGTAAAAGTGTATAATTAAGCTTTTATATTTTTGAAAAAAAAAAAAATATTCACTGTACTGGGAATACTTAGGATACTGCATAAACATATTCAACTGTACTTCATATATTTTTTTTATATTGTTATTGTTGAAAACGAGCGAGCGGCCGCCTTGATTTGCCGAAATAGCGAAGTGACTGCTGCCCATAGACATCCGCAATTGTAGATGCGTTGCCTACCTCTAATCGACCGAGGAAAGACACACAGAAAGAGAATATTTCTCCTCCCTATGCATTCCCCCCTCCGTCAAATTCACTTCCCCTCATCTCCTTATAAGAAAAAGGTGGGAAGGGAAAGAAGACTAAAATTAGGCCGACTTAATTAGATTAAATCCGATTTTTTATTTAATAAATTTTATTAGATTAAAATAATTTCTCATTTAGAGATTGTAATATTAATTTAAGGTTTTATTTATACTTTAATTGGTATTATATTATAATTATATCATATATTACCGATGTAATTTTCCAATACATCATTTTAACTTTAATTAACAAAACAATATTTACTTGCAGATGAACCAAGAATTTATTGCATTACAAATAATAATTTGTTGTTTGTATTTCTCATCTATGTCACTCCTTGCTAATTTAGATACGTAATTAGTGTATAGTAGTGACATGTTATTGTACTAAATGTCAAAGGAGAACAAACAATGCGATTTGGTTTTCAATTACCATTCGAGCCGGATAGACTGACGAACTATAAAACGCCAAATTTAACTGACCCGGTGGTTATAAGTTAAACTAATTTACAATAGCTCATAAGCGCTCCCCTTTCAATGTCAAAAAGTGTCGCAAAATTGTCGCACTGTAGATCAGGGATTCCCAAGGGGTCGATATCGGTTTCCAAGGGGTCGATATAAACCAAAACTTATTTTGGAGGTCGCCGAGGTCTAAAAATCGACACGTAATAATAATAGTCTGCTAACTTAAAGCATTGCTAATTCCCACTCTGTCTTCTTCTATTGGCTTAAGTCAGAATGAAAAATAACACTCTGTAGCAGTTGTTTTAAGATATAGCGGACCATTATGCATAAGGGGGGGTCTTAGGTAACAGTGCATTTTGGGAAAGGGGTCACTTGTCCAAAATAGTTTGGGGATCCCTGCTGTAGATGTTATAAATTGAGTGTAATTTTCTACGCTTTAATTTCACATGTTTTCTGACACAACTAATCATAATAGTAGCAGTTCTCTCACCGAGCCATAAAAGTTTGTCGCACTAAACACGTTATCATTGAATTCGTTGTAGTGACGCCGCCACGATTATGGCATTGAATCATGCAAATTTCACACGGGAAAGCTAAGGCCAGGTTTACAGTTGCGTTTCTTATTCCGCGCCGAAAGAACGTTAGATTAGGAATGAAAATTATATTTGATCTACCGTAGTTTAAATAGATGGCTTCGAAGCCATCATTCTTAAAACTTTAGAAACTTATAATAATAGTCTGTCGGTTTTAAAAATACATATGCACATATTCGTCAACAACTTGTACATGAGTACAAGTCCATGAGGATAGAAGCATAGGGACCGATTCGTGCATACATATTTTTCTGATGCTTTTTGTATAAATGTATACATATTTATGCAGTTGACTGTACAAAACGCTAGTGTACGCCTGGCTTTATCATTGAATCATGCAAATCCGCTCGCCAAAGCTAATTGTAGAGTTGTACGCGAGGCACGTTTTAGTTGGAGGCGATACGAGTGAGTTGTGAACTTTGTTGCCGTGACACTTATGAATGACGGCGGTCGTAATGGACGACTACGTGTCACTTATTAAGTTTGTTATATGAATAAAGTTAGAGATACATTAATATTTTAATGGAAGCTATTTCTATCCAGTACAACCCACCACTGGAACGTGTGATGGTTCCAGTAATATGTTACGTCTTATTAATGTAAAGACAGGTTCCGAATCATCAAAGAATTAATCTGTTAATTTTATACGAGTATTATTAAATATGTTGTCCAAGGATCCTCGATTGTATAGTAGTTTTAAGGTATCTTGGCTTGCTACACTTAACAGAAAACAATGTTAGGTGTAGCGGTGCATAGGGGGAAGCGGGGGAAGGGCACTGCGCAGTGTGGCGATGACCTTGGGCCGTCAACATATTTGAAAAGAATTAGACTAGAGTGGTGGGTATAGATCCAAGATAATATGGCGAGAAGACCCTGATACGTTCTAACGCTACGAATTTAAGATGTTAGTTTAGTACCAATACATTTTTCTATGTACTCAAACCAATACTGTAATGCCATCTTATACTCATTTCATGTTTTTGTGATCGAATAAATTACATATTAGAAAGACTATTGATTTATAACTATATTTTTATTAATTTATCCTATAAGTTTGCGAAACAATAAACACGAATAACGTTACAATTAAAAGCGATAAAGGTTCGGTGAAACTCATTGATGTTGAAATCTGCATAATTTAAATAGCACGACCAATTAAATAGCTGCGCGTATCTCGCAACGCTACGGCATTAACATATTAACGACAGATTAGTGCGCGCATCACGCCCCCCATGAGCGGTATAAACCCCCTAATACTAAATATCGATCCTTAATTGTATTTCTATTTGATTATACTGAAATATATTGAAATATATATAGATCTCCATCTCCATATTTAGATATGTTGACTTACAATTTAGGTACTAAATACTAAAGATAATTAGACTATATTAATCTTGTGAGGTTAAAAATGCATACTTGTTTTTTCCTCACAAGATTCCGGAGACGAATTTCTGCTCTTTGTAAATGTAGTAACAAATAAAGAAAATAAAGAATTAACAATTATTATTTTTTTAAAACAAATGCAATATTCTTTTGATGATAGGAATTATTATACTCGTATAAATAATGAAGGATTAAATTTGCAAGTAAATAAGAAATAAATATGTAGTATAATTGCGTAATTTAAATTTAAACATTTTAATGCTTACGCACGGACAGTGTTGCGGTGCGTAGTCCACGTGGATTCTAATTAGCAAACATGAATTTATGAACGTTGCGTGACAAACTACTGATTCGCTCAGCTGAATTGCGATCAGCCATAACATATTCTAACGGGGATAAAGTGTTTTGATAACTTGCATCTATTTGTCTATTATCGATCTTAATATAAAACTTAGTTCTGTACTCAGAGTATGATTATCATTATGGCTCATTAGTATAGATTAAGTGTGAGATCGTAGATTACTATGACTGTGTATACATTAAACAAGTGAATGCTGTAGTTAGATAGCGTTTATATCTGTGTCTTCTAGAATAATTAATTAGTTGAAATTATCTTGTGATTTTTGCCAATTCGATATCATGATCTTTATATGACCGGGTTAATCTAAGAAGATATAAAATTTAACACTTTAATAAAAAATAATGAATATAAACTTACTTGAAACAGACCGTAGCTGGTGTAGGCGTTATTGTGGTTGGTCACCTTGTCGGTCGTGCGGCCGCTAGCGTGCTCAATCAGGCACACCCCTTAACACAAAACACGGCATTGGTTACTACAAACAATATTGTATATACTTAAGCTCTGTTTAACTCTGAAACTAATCAATTATATTACGTCAAAAAAAAAGAAAAAAACACATCTAAAGATTGTCCGGACCACATCAAACTTTTATAAGTTATTTGTCTATTAAGACAGTTAGCAGAGCTTTTTAAATAATTAATAAGCGCCACTCGCAGTCCGCGACTTAAAAGCCAGTCCCTCTCAAGCACAATTAATTTATCAAACACTTTAAAAAAATGCCAGCGATGAATACGATTTTCATTTCGAATATATAAGTCAAATGAAACTTCTGACAGCTTTAAGTCCGCACAAACAAGGAGGTCGTTTACTTTTTTGTTTAAAAAATAAAGAATATAAAAGCCAGTCAGTTGTTTAAGTAAATTAAATTCGTCTACTTCCGAAATTCTTAATTCAAATAATAACATTAAGTCGGCCGCGCAAACCAAATGAATTGCTCTCAGCGACCTCTATAAGCATTCACAAACTCCGAACGCCGGGGACAGATCTTGTATTTGCATAAAAAGGGGACATCATTCAGATGACAAAACATTTCGAGATCCCCTTTCATTTAAGTTTAAAATTGTTAACTGGCACCGCCTTAATTGACACAGTACAGACCCGCAGTGCCTTCCCCCCAACCCAACCCAATCTAATCTGAATTAATTCAAATTAATACAAGCCTTGAATCAAAAACGGACATTTGCTGTCTGATTCTTAATCTTGAAGAAATCACAAGAGCTTATAAATAGAAGACATTTCGTTTGGAATAAAAATAAAAAAGATAATCCGAATTATTTGCATTTTTATCCACAAATTCACCAAAAACATTGTTTTACTAAACATAAAATAATGTAAACGGTTAGGACTCGCTTACAAACAAGTTTCAATCGATTTGTTTCATGTTATAATTGAGATTTCACTTCCTGAATCAAACTATTCAATATATTATACAATTTGTATATATCTGGCGGTAGAGGGCGACAGATTGACGCCGCATAATGAGATGCGACCTTCCCGGTTGTTGAACACAACGAAGACGTCAATATATCTATGTAAACATATATTCGTTGCTACATAGAATAGTGCTGATGTGTTTGCCAACTAATAACATAAATATATGTATACGTATTTACATATATGTTACAGTATAACATTACTATAATTTATGTTACTAATTGAGGGTTCCTGAAATCAAAATCCCCGTTTAAAACATATTGCTATTTCTGTTTTTATTAAGGATAATGACAGGGATGACGATAAGTTCTATACAGTGAATTTGGTCTTTCTAATTCTAGGTCTTTGTTCTAAATAAAAAAAAAAAACTATTGAGCCTATTTTACTTTTCTTGCCCTAATATAAAATATAATCTGTTTCTAATTTAGATATATTCCTATGCAATTCTATTTCATATACATTTTTCTCGCAAAATTAAATGAAGATAACGACCAATTATTTCACTGACAATGTAAAACCTTCATTCACATAGCCCCTATAATTAATAAATCGCATTTAAACCTGTGTTGCGCAGCGCATCAAATATTAGTGTGGACTAATTCACGAGCCTTTACAACTATAACAAAGCGTATAATTATAATTTTAACGTACAGTCGCGGTATTTGGTGGTGTTCCATATCAAAAGCGCCAATCGTTTTAATACTTTATAACGTGTATCGTCTATCGTCGGTAAATGTTATTAGTTAAACAAATGGTGTAGATCACCTGTATTCTATTTTGATGACGTCTGCTCCCGTCAGTTGTTTTGAAAGTACTGTCTTCATAGTAGACAACAGTGTGGTTACTATAATATAGTGTTTGGGACACTACATTATCCCACAGTTGTTTTTATTTTATCAATACATCGGTAATACCACATAGATACACTATCCTATTAATTCCAAGCCCGCGTATACCCGATTCATAACATAGTCACTTTGAAGATAATTTCACCAGATTATAAAAATAAAACAATAGTTTTATAATGCGTCGTAACCCAGAAGAAGCGAATTAACATTCTTGCAAAATTACTCAATATTTTTGTAACTGGAACACCGTGAAGAAAGGTGACTGTACACTTAACGTTAGAAACACACAGGCTTCACCTGATTAACTGCTGCAGTAGCTAATGCAAGTGTTATACTGTGTCGAGTTTGCGTTACCTCAATGCCTTCGGGAGAAAGTCTTATTTAGCGTTAAACGTAGCTAGGATTAATGTGCAGAAGTATATAACAGTGCGGATAATGTTGCTAAAGTAATTTTGAATTAACATATTTTAACCTCAGGTTTCTCTAAGCCATTTTTCGAAATAGCTCTACAAAGCCATTTTTTTCTCTTCTGTCATTATCTTTGTGTAAAATAGAAATATAAAGTTTTTATAAAGGGACTTCAGCGATGGAAACTCTAGGTAATCTTGTAATAAAATTAATACTTACAGTTTGGTATTAAACTTCTTGGAAAATTGTATCGTAAAAGCTCTCTTGAAAGCTGGCATCGTGTGAAGGTTCTTGCGTGACCTTTTGACCCCTGGATGAGAGCTAGTACTGCAAGCAGTAACAGCATTTTTGATTGTTTCTCCATTGTCCTTTGGCTTTAAAAGTCTGTGAACAAATAATTATTATTTCAAAAGTTAATTTGTTTGAATCCATTTATAATAATACCTGTCTCTATGCATTTATGTTTTGTTTTGTATAACGGTTTAAGACTTAACACATTGGTATAACCGTATAGTACTCGTGACTGTACAGTATTGCCACTCACCTCCTAGAGTTAGCCTCTAGGTCGTCACGCGAAACTTTATGTAGTTTGTAACTGTAACTGTATGTAGCTTGTATTGCGAGCTGAATTTGTATGTTCCTTGGTCATAATAGTAATTTGTAATTGACAGTTTCATTGTTGCAAATTGAGGTCAGATACATAAAAGTATTTTAAGTGATCCATTACTATAAAATATCTTGAAATACGAAAGTAAAATAATACAAATTACCTACTTAAATAAATTTATTAAGAGACGAGTGCTCGAAAAATAAATGACGGCATTTAATTGAGAAAAATCACACAGAACCGTGAAGCGAATGGAAATCGCCGCCTTATTATTTGCGAACCGGAATTACCTCCAGTTCCTTCAGAAATAATTTCCAAGTCGTTTGAAACTCTATATTGTTGTCGACAGAGACTTTTACAGAGTTACCTCGGAATGAGCATCTCCTATTTTCGAATTTGCATCCATAATTGCGCGTTTATTGTTCTTATAGTACTATGACCATGATATGTTGGATCAAAATCAGAACTTTTTATCAAGAGATGGCAAACGAGCAAGTCATTTGGTATCGCTAAAACAACAAAGTAATTGCTGCCCATAGACATCTGCAATAAGTTAATAAGTTGCAGAATCTTTATTATATAGAGAAGAGATTGTATAAAAAAGCGTTTCTTTCCCTTCATCTCTCTCGTGACAAATTCGATTCCTAAACCCATCCTAACCTTAGGGTGGATAGAAGACATAAATTTGTCCTCCTGCATGCGCACTTTTAACTCAATTCAAAAAATCTAAGCATTGGTTTTTGTGACAGTATTAAATTCCTTAAAATTTATAAATAAATGTAAAATCATTGTCACCCTACTCATGCCAACCGCTGGCGCTGCCAGTAAGCGGGGACGTTTAATTTCAGTTAAGACATTTTTCACGAGGATAAAATTAGTAAAGTTATACTTAATTGTGATTTCTGTATTTGAATAACAAATGGCGAATACGAAATATAAAACGTAGCTATTGCCTGCGACTCCGTCCGCGCGAAATTAAAATACTTGTATCCTATGCGTTATTCCAGATTCTAATCTATCCCTGTTCTAATTCTGTCCTGAACCATTCAACCGATTTGAAGTTACGTCATAACAAATACTTATCTATTCATCCAAACTTTTACATTAATACTAGCTGTCGCCCGCGACTCCGTCCGCGCGCAGTTAAAAAAAAACTAAATGGGGGGGATGTTATGAAAAATGGAGGTTGGCCGATTCTCAGACCTACTGAATATGCTCACAAAATTTTATGAGAATCGGTCAAGCCGTTTCGGAAAAGTTCAAGTTCGAATCCCGTGACACGAGAATTTTATATATAAGAAATAGCCTGTGTTTAGCAACTACACTTATATTATTGATTTTTATTAGTATCTTAAATGATTTTGGTTAAAGTAACCATTAATAAATTTGGTAATTTTGAATTTACCTCTAGATCAACAACCAAAAAATATCGCTCTAATAAAATGTTTTTATATTTATATGCTGAGGAATTTTTTCAAATAAATCAAAACAAAATAATATATAGCACTGGTATATCAAAACGCTTTTGTATCAAAGTACTCATATAAAATGAATGATGTTTCATCAATTTGTCTGTCTGGATGATCTATGTAGTAAAAACATTTCTTATAGTCGTTTCATAGATTGATTGCTTGTTTGTGTAGTCATGACAGACAGATTTGTGAGAATTGATATATTTATTGAGGGGTTTTACAAATTTGTTATAGAATTTGAAAGTATTTTTTGTACAGTTCCAATTATATTAGATCTTTAGCGTTGTTGTACTGTTTTAAACTAATTAAATTACGGTTGAATTACATTGAACTATATTAGTACGCAGTACCTCAATGCAAGATCTCGTATAGTCTGGTGTATGTACAGACTAGTTTTGGACATGTTAGTGTTCCTGTATCAGACTGTCCAAAATTTAAAAAGTCTCACAATTAGACTATAAAAGTTTTATTTAAATACTCGTTTACCCGCTAAAAATATCAGGTGAGCAAAAAGGGATAAAATAACGTAGTAACTAAGAGATAACGATGGTTTTGGTGCAATGTTTTTGCGAAAACTGTTTAAGCATTTCTCGTTATTTGGGAGTGCAAAAGTTGTCAGTCGACGTTTCTAACGCCGGAGGGTAGTTTGTGAACAAGCGGCGGCCATGTTTGTTTTGGAAATTAAAGACAACACATTTTGTTTGATACAAAAGTCAAGATAAACACGTCAGTATACGTTGACCATTTGATGGAGTATAACTCATAGTAGTAAACTAAAACCCAATAAACATATGTAATGAGCTTGTTTAATTTTTTATAAACATCCGCAATTTTAATTCAAAATATTTTTTTTTATTATATTTTATAATGATTAAAGACCTCGATTTAGTGATATTGCAGCAATTTGCTTATCATCATCGTAAGACCGTCATGAACCATTCTCTTGACTTCATGATACGGTACGAAGTCCACTATGTCTTTCATTTGTCCCATCTATATTATTCTGGGTCTTCTCCTATTCTTTCACCCGTCTATCTATCTTTCTTTTATTGCGATAAAAAAAATATAAAACATATGTGAAAAGCTATTTATGACAGCAAAAGGCAATTTTTAGAAGAAAATCCTCACAGCGTACAATTCATATCTCGTTCACGTCGCAAATTCGCAAAAGCCGCGGTGAAGCCGCTTTAAAAAACTTCACGCCGAAATCGTTCACACAAAGGACAACGTAGGCTCGGAGATTCGATGCGAAATTGACGCTAACGAAGACCACAAGTTTGTGTGTATTGTTTTTTGAATGAAACTGAAAAATGAAAAAGTTTTCTGTTTAAAACGATTTCTGACATTGCTATGTGTGATTTTCAGATTAGTATTGATAGAATTGATTGAAGTAAAGCGTCTTAAATAAATAAGACAGATTCTGTTAACGCAGTACTTAAAATTTATGTATATTTTTATTTAATACTTTGAAACAAATTTTCCTCTCTATTTTTCATCTGCTTCGTGTAACAAAAAGCGCTTAAAAATGGCGTCATGTTTCACTTTATCGCATATTTTGTTAATTTTATCGTTTGCCCGCGACTTCGTCCGCACGGAATTAAAAAAAACCTTGTAAGTAATATTTTCCAGGCAATGTTCTACATCTATCATCCAGATCCATGCATCCGTTCTGGAGATAGTTTAAAACAAACATCCATCAATAAAAACTTTCGCATTTTTAATATAAGTAAGATATTCGATTTAGTAAAACTTAACATAATCTTTATTGATGTTTTTTATTATATCAAAGATTAATATTCAGAAGTGAACTATCTCGGCATTTGTATGAACTTTATATTAGGCTTGCCGACTGAATTTGTATTGAAAACATCTGATTTATGTTGCTAACTTTTCTTTGGGGTCGAGTTTCAATAGCGGAGTTGGCTTGGCCGCACACAATTCTGTTTACCTTCGCCGCAGAGAATGCGAAAACTTTATATTAACTGTACATTGAAAATACTAAAGGGAATCATCGGTCAAATATAACTTTATTTTTAAAATAATAATAGTAATAATAAAAGAAATAACACTATGTAAAATTGTAACTTATTTTTTGTAAATAATAGAGTTGCAGTTTAGAAGACAGAAGTTATTTACGTGATACTTTTTGTGTTCGTGGATAATTTACTCCCACAAATCATCAATTTGTAACCATCAAACCAATACAATATAGAACCATTCGTACATTTCGTTTAAATATGCTAATACTATGTTTCTTTGGTAATTTAATCCAAGTTTAAAATGTAATAAATTTATTTCCCGAGAAAATTGATATAGATATATATGGAAAGTCGCGGTGTAGAGTTAACTTGTAAAACAATTGACTTTCGCACACACACCAAGAACGTTTTCCAACAAACTCCGTGTCACGTATCATGCAATATGCATGCTCAGCATTTACATATGAAAACAAGGCGAAAACAAAACAATACAACAAAATGTTCGCTCGATTTATCTGGCGGAATATGTTCGCGTTGAAAGCTCACAAAAGCTTAATCGAACGCAGTTTAATAAACTTTTTTCACAAATGGGTATCAATGTGTTGACGTAATAAATAGAAGCTTTTTCAAAGCGACATTTTAATGCAGATGCCACTATGAGAATATTTTTTTCTGGTTTATAACTTAACTGGATGTCAAAATTAGGTAATATACCTATATTATTAAAAAAATCTTTTTTTGGAAACTGTTATATTTAAGAAATAAAAAATGCAGCGAATTTCGTCAGTTTTCCTTCAAGATATTATATATCCATAGCTCATTATTAAAGTTTTTACAGTAAGTAACATCAGTTTAAATTGGATTAATTCCATACATTTTTGTATTTATTTCTAGCGTAATGTTTATAATAATATTAATAGAGAATCGATGAAAAGAACTTTGTCTTTGTTTATTTTTAGAAAATTTTCACAAAGATTATTAATTTTCGCTAGCTTTCACAAGTGGGCATTGATTTTATGGATCTATTCGAAAATCTTGCTTCGTTAGATGAATTAAGAGATAGATTTGGTCGTCTAATTTTCTGTTTTCAAAGATTAGCGAGAAATAACTAACCACGTTAAAAAGTATTCGATATGCTGCAGTATTTGGATTTAACACGAAAGCTCAAAATAACTTTTTCAGGTTTCGTACATTTTGACGTCAATCAAACCATTCAAAAAAAATCCAAAACATTTTCATTTTTTTTTCATTTCATTCAACCTTATTTTTTCCGTTGAATAATGCTTATAAAAATATTTTTGTAATAAAAAGATCAAAATTTTACATTTTGCGAAACTGCATTTAATCATTTGTTATGTTTGACTTGTAATTGTTTTTCTGTTTAGTTTTTAAACGTATACAAAGGAAAAAATGTGTAAAACTCTTAGCACAGTTATGTGAAGGCTTCAGTATAAAGGCCTTAGCTTTGCTTCTTTTTGACTGAATTTTTTACACAATTGTGTGAGGAACAGAAAAGTGGGTCAGTGTAAATTAGAGAGTGGTGTCAACGCGGACAAGGGAAATGAATTTCGTTTATTTAACACCGTTTTTTTGGGCGAATAATACTGTTTTAAAAGGTTATTACCATAAAGCAAATGCTTGACATTATGTTTTTTTGCTTTTTCCACATTAGACCAATTAGCGTCTTTTGTTTTAGTTTTGACATGACGTTATGGTTATGCACTAAAATTACTACTTTTAAAAAATACAAAAAGTTATTTCTTTTAAAAAAGCGACATTTTTAAATTTTTTTGCAGGTTTAAAAAAATCCTTATAAATTCTGATTATAAAAAAAAAAAAAAGTATAAGTCACCTGTGACTCGATCGTGCGTGGCTGCGCGTTGCAACTGCATAGATCTTCTCTTCGCCTCCACTTTATCAATTTATATCATTATACGCCTCACATGCGTATACGCACTTAAGGCTAAACTACTCTTTACTGTTTTTTCAATGTAAATATTTTTGAGCTTAATTTCTAATTGTCAGTATCATCAGATCATTATACGTCCCCCCTGAAGGGCTCAGAGTCTGCCCTTAGTTAGGGGTAACTAGGCTATAGTCAACCACGCTGGCACAGTGCGGGTTGACTTCAAACATATCTTTGAATTTCATCTCAGATATGTATGATATGCAAGCATCACGATGTTTTTCTTCACCGTAAAAACATAGGATAAATATCCATAAGTAAATCGAACATCGTAAAACACATTGGTACATTACAAGTCAAGTGCTTAACCCCTTAACCCCATCGTCGCGACGTCCGGAAATATATTGTATAATTTTTTGAATTAATTATAAATTTCAATTTTGTGAGGTAGGTAAAAAAGTGTTGGCGACTCACGGTTTTGGTTTTACACCTAAGTGGAAGCATATTTTTTGACTGACACATTTTTAAACTTTTTACACGAACATGTTACATATTTTATATCTGTGCCACCCACGTAAAAAAGGTGATCTTTTAGTTTGCGGCTAAAAAATCAATGCCTGCAAGCTTTTAGCTTCGCTATTCCACAATTATGTTTCGATTGCCTTACAACGCTCGGCCGCTATCTCTCCTGTTCCCTATTGTTATGTAAATATCTATGCGGGTGCAAAAACCGCTTACGGAAAAACTTTTTAAAACAAGAAATTATTATTTTTTTAGTAATTCTAAGAGTATAATGATAAACTTTTTTATGTGACAAGTAAACAATAAATAAAATGATTAATAATAAGTATGTATAATATTTATGACACAATCAGATAAGGAACAATTGTCTAATACTAACTAATATGGGATTATATTTTTAAAATTAAAGTAAACCGTTCAATATTAGGGTGATATTTTCTTAAGCAAACTTTTTGATTATATGACGAAAATAATGTTTAAGATTTTTATTTAAACAAACAAAGACATCGCCATTTTAAAATAATTTCTTATGTATAAATGCGCGAAATACGCTATTAAGCATTATTTGCACATTAAGCTGTGTATTCGACGCTCCCTGTGTCAAAACCACAAACACTCGGTGATATATTGTCAGGGCTTTGGAACTAGTCATACATGATCTTCCTTTCCCTTTTTCTTTGAACGAAAAAATATTTACGACGGCAGCGAATGAAGTATGAACGTGTTCCAAGTTATGCTGGTCAGTTTTACGAAAGCGGGGCCTTAAGAGGCGGTCTATTACAAATATTTTATTAGTTCTTACAGGGGATCCTTTGTTGGCACAGATTGCCCTTTTACGCTTAAGGGGCTTAACAACATTAAGGTGACAATGGGTAGGCTTAGTTTTGTAAACAATTTCAACAATTCATCGTGACCGTTTCATTTTTATAAAGACTTACACAACCTTATTTCGGAATTTTACGGTAATATTTTTAATGAAATGTCGTTTTTTTAATCATTAAATTTACGAGATTTCATTAAATTAGTTTTTTCCCTAGAGTGTGAGGTGTACAGTCGTTAGCTTTTATTTTATGAAAATAAACATCTATATTTGGAAATATCTGACAAAAAAAAATGTCTCCATATTTTGTAGTAGTTTGGAAATGTAAAAGGAGTAATAAAAAAAAATGAATTATGATCGACAAATTAATATCTAAGTATGAAAATAATTCTACAAATTGTGGTTTATTTATTCTTAAGTACCGCTTTTTCTATCGCCTCTACCTTTCTCACGGTTCAGAAGTTATGTATGTCAAGATATTATAGTCGTTATGTATTAGAATGAATGGAATAGAAGATTATATTGAATGCCATTTTTAACTAAGGGTTCTTAGCGGTAGGCCAATGACCGTCCGTCACCCACTGTTATCAATAGTCGTGTAATTCGTTCTTATTCTCAGCGTATTGAACGTATGGTACAAGTGAGTGAAGGAAAGCGGGTGAGTATTATGATTTTTTTTTTAACTATGGGTTTTCGTTGTTTCCTGTATTTCTTTTTTTTAAGAGATTTGGTTCTATGATTTATTTGATTCATAAAAAAATAGTGAACCGCGTTAAACACTTATATTTGCTACCGATTGATAAAAGACTGATTTGCCAAAGCTCTGACTGTTAAAGACTGAAAAATTAAATCCTAAACAATTTTACCTGTGTAAGACTTTAATCGTTCAGATATTAAAACAGACTTCTTTGTATTATCAATTTATACACATAAATTTTCCAAAACAAATACAAAGACAAAAAATGACTTTGTCAACCATTGAAATGTGTATATATAAATAATTTCTGATTTCCGTTGAATTCGTCTTTAAAAATGTTATCACTGATTTTCCAAGATAACAAAATGTTTTTGTATAATTTTTGACAGTGAAAACTCATAAAACTACATCGTGTAATATACACTCCCACCGAGCGCTTGTAACTTGTGCCTCAGTAAAACTCCGTCGTCCGGTCGTCACTCAGTGGAAATGCCCCATTACGTCTCAGCCACACGCATTACAGTAACAATTCTTTTACAAGTACCAGAGGATATGAACGGAATTACCTTTTGAGATGGTTTCTATTTCATTTCTCGTTGTTATTTCTCTTTGATTTATAAGAAAATATGTTTCGATGAATTTAAGCGTGAATTCTAGAAAGTCGTGTTTGTTATGTTACTACACAATAAAACTTAGCCAATTTCTTCTAAATCTGCACTTAACAATGTCTTAAGTATTTTGGTAATGACCGAGTGCATAATGATAGAAATAGTTGTAAAAAATCTATTTTCTTCGAAGTTCCATTATGAAAAACAACTGTAGCTATACTTATGTGTTCAACTATGATACTCAGAGACGTTAACTTGTAAATAAAGCAGTACCTTAGCATAGATTAAGTTTTAAAAAAACAACATTAAAGGACTGCATAAGTAACCAATAGACGACAAGTTTTTTGCAACTTAGAATGAGATCTGTTGAACCGCTTGCAAATTCATCATAAAACATTCAATTATGAATCAACTCTTCTTATTTGTCTTTTAGATTTTAAATTTAATAAGTTCTTTTTCTTTATCAGAATGTGGGGAGTGTGCGTGGTGGCGGCGCTTTGCTTGTGGAGCGCGGGCGCGGAGTGGCGTTGCCCGGAGCTGAGCGCGAGGCCCGCCGCGGAGTGCGCCTGCGACTTGCCGCATACGCTGCGCTGCGCCGGCGATCATACTGCTCTACAGGTATACTATTATTCATCATACATACAAACATGTTGGCGTCCAGCAACATTGTACAAGTCACTGCGCACAACACAACTTTGACTGTAAGCGTACTGCGCAGTATGCAGCTCAATATCGGCGACCGAAAAAGATTGAAACACTCAATACTTATATTAATGAAGGTCGAAGTGCCTAAAACTACTATATTTAATAAATTATGACTATATCGACTGTAATCACAGATAATACAATACTATACAGTAAATACTTCGCAAAAAGTATTATAGATTCAGATTTAATAGCGGCTCGTAATTCGCTGCGAGGCATGTCTGGGCACTGAGGGTGCATAAAAGAGCGTAGTGCTGTGCACCGTGCAGCGTCTCGTACAAAATTTCTAGCTACCAAATAGATTGGATGGATCTGTCTGACTAAATAGGATAAGAGTGAAAGAACGACAGAAAAAAAAGCAGTACAGAGCTGTGTCAGACGTGACTGTATCACTCCATAGTACGTATTTGAGAGTGTATAGTGAGGATGATTGTATTGGCCAAGAAAATTCTCTTATATGTTATAAATAAACTATAAGAGTGTTTACGTAGCTCGTAGCGAATGGGAAGAGCAAAAGGGAAACAATAGCAATCGCCAATAACAGCGGCCGAGCGGAAAGCAAACAACATTCACTTGACGTGAACGTGGAACGATAGATAAATTACATTTATTCTTAGATTAGAAGGAACGCTAAACGTTCTTGGTACTTGCTACTTGATTTCTAAATACTAAACCTTTACTCTGTTACTTTTTATTACAAAATCACGTTGGAACATGTTCAAAACGTAAATCGATTAAATCTTGGATATTGTTATTTTATTTGCAGTTTTTATATAGATCAATGTTATTTCTATGATTGAATATTGATCAAAATTAGCTTAAGTTTATATGAAATACAATAAGAAATGAACTTGAAGACAAAATATTTAAGCATACGGTAAGGCCGTACACAGACTATTACAAGCAGTCGGTGCTGATCGATCAATAGTTCATGTTCGCCATACGCGAACCGATTTTCTGTCTCCGCTAAAGATATTAGCCTAACGTCAGCAAGAATAGAGAATTACTCAATGAATTTACGTTAATTTGATTTACTCTTAAGTCACTTGTTGGGTCGATAGGCTTTTGTCATTACGCACCCTCTTTATTTATTAACATCCGATATTGTTATAGGAATTGAATGAAGCCATTAGTGGAAAATAATGTTAATATAGTTCAAAGAGTATTTACTGAATATTGCACGTTATATTTTTAATTTAATTTATTACATTGGATTCAATGAAACGTTCTTTTGTCACGAAGTGTAGCTTCGAGGATGTCCTCAATCTACTGTGTACTTACCGTAGATCCCTACTGTTGAAAAACATGCAGTTGTTCCTTGCATTTTCTATGTAAAAACAAAGATAGCAATATGTTTTGCATAGGTATTTGGCAGTTGAGTCTCAGGGTTTCTTTGTTCAGTTTGAAATGGATTATGACAATCTTGTTTAAATTATAAGTACTTAACTAGAGCTTAATGTTTTTAATTTTTAAATATTCCTTTAAAATATATATATATTTTTTTAAATTAAATTACAGTGTAAAGTTTCAATGAACGTGTTAGAACAGAACCTCTCCAACGTGTAAAAGGCGGGATGATTGCGCTTGGCCACTTCACGTCGGTAGTCGGCAGTCGCTACCCTACTCAAAGTGAGGCTCGCACAGGTGGCAACTAATTGTTTGTTTGGATATTCACTGCATTACTACTGACATTTCACTGTACGACTGTCGGACGTTATGCGGACTCGGGTTTGAAGTTTCTGAAGGGTTTGCAAGACTCTTGACAGTTCAATATACCTATATATCTATATATTGTTTTTTATGATGAATTAGATTATCTTAATGTTACTCTCTACGCGTTTATTTGGTACTATATGATCATGTTGTATAATTTTAATACGCTTTTAAATTGTTCTGAACTGTAATAAACACATTCGTTGAAATGTTCGAGTTCTTGATGTTCAATTAATTTAGCAAATCGTTCTTAAAATATAGAGTTAGGAGATATGTAAAGAAATAAACGTAAGTACGTGTATCAAACGTAAGTGTTTATGTCATATAACCATGACTTTCCACTCGCGAAATTCACGTTGAAATATATTCTTATCTCTTAAATTCTGCTTGAGAAAACTCAAACTCCAAAAAAGCCATGGATATAGCTTATAAACAACCTTTAGTCCCTTTAGTTATTCTAAGATCCATGACTCGTTATCGAGTGAGGAAACGTTGCGGTCATTGAGGCTACGTGCTGCTGTTGTTTGTACCCTTGTCAAACTCACCGGGCAGGTGCCGATCGAATAAAGTTTGCTTTGATTTCACTACAGTTGACTGCGTTTGATTCCTTCCGGTACGAATAGTTACTTAGATTAGTTATAGAAATGATAATGGTAAAGTTAAAACTATCATTTATTTTGCTGTTATTATTATATGTATCCTAGTGTCTTGTCTATAGCTTAGCTATTATAATGGATAAATTCATAATGGCTTGCTTAAAAGTCATGCCGTTTCTAAAGAGGCTCTTTTCTGTTCAATCCATTTTTTTACTTTTTCGTATCGTTCCATCGTTATTTTCGAATGCTCACCTAACAGTTAGTTTCTACTGTTGTAATAATTGTAGAAAAACAAACTAATATCTTCTAATTCTCTTTGGCAAAAAAACACCTATCAAGTTGTGTTTGTTCATGTGTTTCTTGGAAATTGATGGTTAATTTGAATTGAATAACAGTGCAGGACGTGCTTTAAATCAATATTCCACTGCGCCTATATAGGTCAAACAAACGTTAGCCGATTGACACCTGTTCGAGTTGACATGGGCTTTGAGTCGACAAGCTTTACCATCAGCTAGTAAAAGTCCGAGCTTATTATAATTATAATAAATATACTCAAATTTTAAATATATTCTATTTCTACATTTAATAGGACTAAATGAGTAATTGTTTTGATTAGTACTATTTTATATTTTTATATGTGCCTGTTTTTTTTTGTGAGCAATTTTGAGCACTCGTAATTTAATGGCACTTTCTTATTAGGCGCTCTATTTAGAGTATTTAATAATTGTTCACACTGAAACAAAACTTGGGTGAATTGTGTGGGCACTATTTGCATTTAAGTAAAACTGTAATTTTATGTTTTACGTGTATTTTAGAAGTGGTATTTAAAGAATATACTAGTATGACATATTTATATTCGGAAGGCAATCACAACATTTTAAGAGAATTCTTATCTTTTGGAGTGGCGCCAATAGGAAATCAGGAGGCACTGCCTTGAATAATCGAAATATAGAAATGTTTGTTCATTGAATATGTAATGACCGTTTGGAACAATGCGTCGTGTTCTATTTTATCTACAAAATATAAGAGGTTTATCGTACAATTTGTATTTCTGTTTTTGGATTTAACACATTGTTTATACAATAAAATAATATTAAGATTATACTGCAGGTATTAGATATTTCATTTGGTACATTTAATTGGTTCTTATTAGATACTAGAGAGAAAATAAATCACAAAAGAAGTAAGAAATGCTCAACAAAATAAAGCCTTTTAAATTACCGGCGATAAATGTTGTTTTTTTTTTCTAAACAGTAATTGTTATTTGAATTTTATCTGCGGTAAACAAATTTTGAATCAATTTATAAAATACCTACCGCTGTTATATTGTTTCGGTTGTTTGAATTTCATCGACAGGTATAATAGAATTACGAATAATTGCGCGTAGTACTAAATTGAAAATATAATCGTTGCTAATTAACGCATTGATAATTGTGTGCACGATCGGTGCTTGTCACCACTTTGATGTTGATTGAACCGAATCAGATTCCATTGCTATTTAATTGAACTAATTGGATTACATGTTTTTAAATAAATAAAAGTATCGTACAGTTACAAAAAAAATGTGTTTCATTTTTAGCCGACTTTAAAAAGACTATCTATTCGACTGTTTTTTTTTTAATTTATGTGTGTTACCGCGATGTTCGGCCCATGGTGCTCCGATTTTGATAAATGCTTGCAGATGGGTCCCACTTTTTTGATTTTTTTAAATAACTAGAACACTAGTAGATTTTGAATTTAGCTTCAAAATGTGTTGCGAAAATTAGAGACATTTTTGATTTCAGCGCTTACATAGGCTAAACTATAGGACCAACATAAAAATGATGTATGGACGAATTGTAGCTTTTTAAATGTGCTAAATAAAATTATTATTTTTGGTGTATTTTTAGAAGTAACTTTGAATTACTTAGTTTGTATTATATTTTATTTAAGATATTTCTCACAAGTAGGGTTGGCGACAGGCAGGCGACCGGCCGTAAAAAATTAAGCCAAAACTTTAAGGTTTATAAAACATTGTGTGCCGACCCCACGAGAGTGGGAGATGATGAGCAGAATATCGAATAGTAGAATACCGATTTTAAAATAATAAATGAATCGATTATATTTCGCACGTTTTAAAATTCATCGCCATTTAAAGGCTTGTCGTCCGTTTGTAAATAAGATATGGTCGAATGAATGAATAAATAATATTAAAAAAGCATTTGAGCCTGATACAAAAAAGGGCGGTATTGGAATAAAAGTAGAGCGGCTCTGTACAAATATGGCTCCTGCTACACCGGCTTTCGGGTCGACGAGCTTTGTGCAGGATTGTTTTATTTTAATGTCTATTTTCTTTTGATCGTTCCTGTTGATATAACTTTATTTACAGTACAACGTTTAAAAGGTGATCGACGCAACGACAAGCTACGATTGATGTACGCATTTTTTTTTTCTACAACTTTTTGTAGTTGATTTTTAAAAGCTTTTAAAGTTTAAAATCATCATCAACCTGACCTTTTCCTTACGAAGGTTGGGCACAGTATGTACAACTCTTCCATTCTACTACTGCTATCTAAAAGAGAATATAGGAGTGTTGATGTGTTTTGATAGTGGAAATCAGTAAATATTAAATATTTTACACATTGTTTTATTAATCATATTTTTTAGATAATTGGTCGTCATCTTCGAGAGCAGAAAGCAAGAAACAAAAACTCTGCCGTGTCACTGTTGGACTGCGCGCTGCGCGGTGTGTCTGCGCTCCCGGCGGCCGCTATATCAGAGCTAGCCGGAGTGGGACTGCATGGACTGGTCATATCATCTGGAGACATACGTAGAGTTCAACAAGGAGCTTTTAATTCTATCGCCTCAACGTTACTGGCATTGGGTAAGCAGATTCATATAACGACAATAAAGGTATGGGCAAAATTAAATTGCTTTAACCATTAATCTTTATAATTGATTTTATTTCTAATAACTGGTAAATAATTAAGCGGTTTTAATTATATATATATATATATATATATATATATATATATATATATATCGATGGGTCCTATGTATAAGGGCCAAAGTAACAAATCGATGAATATTGCTTTTTAGTGTCAAATGCTACCTCTTTGTTTAGTTAACAACATGCACTGAACAAAATACACATTTACAGCTATAAAAGTTATTTTTTGCTGAAGTAAAAGGGCGCGAGCGGCCTATTTTCCTATATGGTTGAAACTTTAAGAGCCTCTCCTGAAAAGTTGTCAATTTGCACTTGGCCCTTATTCGAAGGAGCCATTGATGTTTTGATGGTTTCTAAATAAATAATCTTACATTTGAAACACGAATTCTACGATATTTTTTAATTAGTAAAATAAAAGTTGTTTAATTACCAGGTCTGCCGAACAATCAACTGCCCTCAGTGCCAACTGAAGCATTAAATCATCTCACGCTTTTAGATCGATTGGATTTGTCCAATAATAAAATACACATGCTCGACTCTAATTCATTCAAGGTAATTTTTGTGAATAAAATCTAACAAAGGTTTTATTTTTATCTTTGATTTTGTAAACTAAGAGTGCATAAAACCTACTTTTATATTACATAAATTAATAAAAAAGTATATTTTTTATACGTCGAACATAAAATTAATCAATAAATTTTTCACTTTTAATTTTGAATCAGTCTTTAATGTTCAACGTTTAGTGTCCATTTCCACTTGACAGCTATCCGTGCGACTATGTCTAGGCGCATTATGGAAGTGAAGTGTGAAGAAAATTGGAAATAAGATGCTTAATATTACGATTACATTATTAATAGCTTTTAAAGTAGTAACAAAGTTTAATTATGTTTTCAGGGAATTAAAAACCTTACGTACTTAGACATAAGCGACAATCAATTAACGGACATATCGCTGGATGCATTCAAACCGCTTTCAGAATTGACTGTTTTAAGGCTGAGAGGAAATCTACTTAAAGTAACTGCTCTGCCGTCTTTAAAGGTATTATCATTAAAATATTTTAATTTTAATAATTTAAAAATTTCAATTGGTCCATCCTTAAGGTACTGAAAAGACTCGGCATGTAAAGCGTTAAGTATTTGTGACTTCTAAAGCCATAATCATGGTAATGTACTACGAAGTGAAAAGTAAGCTTTAACCAACACAACTTAGAATTGTAAGGAATGTTTATATTTCATTCCCAATATTTACTAAAAGGTATTTGCAACAAATAAAATTATTTACATTGTGTTATAATGTTCACTTTGTTTAACGTAACAACGGAAACCTCTAGAGCAATTTAAATGTAACCTTGAGTATCCACAATCTAAACAGATGTACTAAACATATTATCGTCTCTTTCATTCTCTTTGAAAGAACAAAGATAGCAGTATACTTTTATGCGGATGTTTCGGTAGTGAAAACAGATAGTACGTTGTTGTAACAGGACGCTCATTACTTGCGCGAGCTGGATGTATCTAGCAACGCGCTGGAGGGTCCCCTGGGAGCGGGCACGCTGCCTCCGCTAGACCATCTCAGTGTACTACATCTCTCAGACAATACCTTCGCTAGTATACGCCGAGGTGCATTGTCAGGTGAATGTAATTTAAATATATATTAATATAAGTATACTCAATGTCAAAAATCAGTAGTACACTTTTAATTTTCCAATTTCTTCTAACGTTTAAAAGCTAGAATTAAAAGCAATATAAAGCATGTTTTATGGCAAATTTGTCAGCTTTTATAATAATTTTATTTGATAAAGGTAATAATATTTTAAAACATGTGTTTAAAACTTTGTTTTAATGTCGATTACATTCAATTTTTAAATAAATAAAAAAAAATTAAAAATAAATTTATAAGTATCAAACGTTTAATTTCAAAGATTTATGTGCTACATCATTTGTAACTGAATAAAATTAATAAACAAAATTACATTCACAGGGCTCACAAATCTGACTCACTTGAACCTTCACAATAATCAGGTTGATGTATTGGAGGACTACGCTTTCAGACATCTCACCAATTTGACGCATTTAGATCTTTCGCATAATGAAATTGTGGCCGTCTCTGGTAAGAAATATTAAATGAAAAATTGTTTGTCATTTTTTACATCTAACCTTACTTTGATAGAAATTACAATCTTTAGTGTTGCGTCACTACTATTTAATACCTTTCTATTAAAATTCTTGCGTAAAGATACGAATCACGAATGAATATGTAAAAACGAAGAAAATGTACATATAAAAAAATACAAACATTTATAATCCTGCGTTGTCATTAAATGAAAGTTATTAAAGGCCTGTCACTGTCCACTTTTAACTAATTACTTATAATAATGTTCCTTTATAGTATACAAATTTCCTTACATTACCAAATATTAAAAACTTATATCGAAGTATTAACTATATTTTTTTTACAGGCGCTTCGTTGGCTCAACTTACGAACTTAGTTCACTTGGACTTGTCGCACAACTTTCTGCGATCACTTTCAGCTGAGCCATTGAAGGCTCTCAGAAAACTCACTGATTTACTTCTCCATGACAATGATATTGCTATGATAGACGATGGTGCTTTAACAATGCACAAAAATTTAAGTCGTTTTACTATTGAAGGTAAATTTCATTTACGATGTACAATTCATTTGATCTTTTTAGACATGTAATGACTACAACAACACTAGATAATTACCTATAACGACCTTAATCTAATTGAAATATCCACAGCTATGTTACACTAATTAGAGTGATAAATACCCTATCCATTGCAGATAATCCTCTCAATTGTGATTGCTTAATGGCCGGCTTTGCGAGGTGGTTGCGGGAAGCAAAAAACTTGTCCCAATCTGATAAATCTGCAGCGGTCTGCGCCACGCCACCTCATTTAGAAGGAGCACTGCTATCTAGACTATCGAAAAATAAATTATGTGATGATTTCGAACATATAGAATCAAAAAAGGATGCTAACTATGATTATAATAAAATATACGATGTTGATGATGTAGTAAGAGATAAGCTAAGTGTTGTTGATGAAACAGTAGTTGATGGAGATATTTATATTGATAAAGCTGAAGGTTTAGATGATGATATTTATGATGAAGAACTAGAAGTACCAGGGGAAGAAGATTTGCCGATATCTAAGACCAAAGTAAGATTGTTTTAGTAACTATTTATTTTAGAATCAAGCTGTTGAGTTTGTTATACCTTTGAAATAAATAAAAGACCTTGTTTGTTTTTCATTTAGGTTCAATATAATTTTATTACAAATTTAATTTCGTAACACTAAATTATTATGGCCGTTGCAGTTTATTCGTCCCATTTCCTAAAAAACATTATTGTTAAAAATATTCAAAACTGATGTGAAATATTTCTTATTGCTGCAGTTTTCCGCAAAATTACATCAAATCGGCTGCTATTCAAATTCGTTTGGTTGGAAATACAATCTACTGAAACTCAACATACTGTCTCGATTCACATTATTTTCTGATTTGATTTCAGTTTAATTTAAAAAGTAAAATTTACCAAAGAGTTGGTTAAAGCATTTGATCACAAATTTAATCTACCAATTCTACCAGGAGATCATGATTAACAAAGAGTTCATATTATAGGTGCGGTTGGAAGACGCTTGGTATGATAAGGAAGAAGTGCATCTATCGTGGTCGCTGGACCCACCATCAACGCGTCGGTTTCGTTGTACCGGTGTTACAGCATCAAGAGGCGGCAGTCTGCCCAAGCACGTGGCATGCCACAGAGCTCCACCTGCTAATGTTGTACTGCGAGGTTTCAAAATTGATCCCCTTGAACATTATACGTGAGTTTTTAAATTGGTTTTTATATTTATTTGACTAGAAGGTGGTATTTATGATACTGTAGCTGTACCTAAGCGGAGTTTCGGAGCTTGTTGAAAAAAAAAAACTAAAATGAAAGGAAAATAAGTCAAACAGTTCTTTAGATTTAAGATTGTCAGGAATCAAAAAAAAAATAATAAAGACGAAACGTTTATTCTTCTACAATTTAGCGGTGGAAAAAACTAATCATTGTTTAGTTAATTTGTTTTTCAAAGATTACATTGAACGTTTAGTTTTGGTTGTGATTCTCACTACCATTTAAAGAGCTCGCTTAAACTACTAGAGGTTATTCAAATTGTAATTAATAAAAAAATACTTTTAGATTTTGTATCGCATTAGAAGAAATGGACAATAAAGATATGCCGATGGCCCTAGTATTAGGCTGCAGTTTACCTCAACTTGTTAGACAACGCGCTGAGTACATAACTGTCTCAACCTTGCCCGTCACTACGCCACCCACAAGACCTATGTTCAGGTAAGTTTCGAATAGATTATTAATTTGGACCTTTGATTTGAATGACATACAGCATAAAGTAGGTTTATGGATAACCAATGAGACACCTGATGCAATAAACTTGGACATAAGTAAATTTCGAAAAAGGCTAACAGCATATATATGAGACTCCTAGTTATATTTTCCTTTTTTATATTTGTTTTTAGTGAAGTTTTAAAAACAAACTCTTAAACTAGAACCTAGAGTTCTGCAGATAAATTGTCAAATATCTTTCACAGGGTTTCGGAAGTACGTTCCAACGTGACCAGTGACGGAGTACTAACTGTATTGATATCAGTTATGGGTTTACCTTCACCGCGCTCGCCTTTCGTATTACCACGTTCTCAAAGACTTTCTCCTGACAATAGATATCTAGCTATAGGCAATTGTTATGTAATTCTGGCAGTTCTATCGAAAGGATCGTTAGTAGCTCAAAAAGATACGCCATGTCAGAGTACTTTGGAAATATCGATGGAAGGTTTCGTAAGAGGACCTTATGAAGTCTGTGCAAAGATTTCGAAGAATAAACTGGATGAATTACGTCCGATTTGTGTTGTGCCTCAATTACAAGAACCATTAGGTTCGTTGGAAATCAAATCTGGAATTAAGGGATTGAATTCTGCTTTAGTTGGCGTGGCTCTAAGTTTAACGGTTATTGTTATTTGTCTGATATGGTTTGTAAGGAAGGTTTTGAAGAAACCAGCCAATTTTGAACCACACAGATGTTTTAGACCGGAACCTGTGGCGGAGGAAAATGTCAGAGCTAGTTATGTGATGTTAACGGCTACTTCTAAAGTTTAAATTGTTTTTGTTTTAAGTTATGCCATATGATAATAATTTGCTAGTCTTTTTAATTAGAATTATTGTTTTATTTATGTAAAAATTATTAAGCATAATTTGCCTATAATGTGAGCATTTTAAGCAAAACGTTCACCAATTTTATTGAACAACTTAAATAAATATTAATAAATATTTGTAAATACTTTTTATATAAATATACTTTAAACTTAAATATTTATTATGTAAACGGGATTTATATTTAAAATGCTAAACTAAAACTAAATTTAACTTATAATTAACGAAATAGCAATTTGTTATTTTGTTTAATATTTGCTATTAGCAAATATTAAATTTCAACGTACAATAATAAAAAGAAAAACGAAGTTTTGTTATTTAAAATTCAAGAGGCACATTAGGTATTTATGATGTAGTTGCCTTATTTTTTGTAACTTGGTTTTTCTTTAAGGATAAGCAACTCTTTTTTATCTACATTAGGTTCTACAAGTTTGTCAAAATTATACATTTACCTGGTTTTTTAAATTTGTTTCATGTTTTATAATATTTTTTTTAAGTTATTGGATGTGTCTTATTTGTATTATATTTTTTGTGTTTTTATCTTATAAATAATATTGTTTAAGACAAAAATAGATTTATCTATTTTAATTTGGTTTTCGTAGAAACTCATGTATCGGCAAATTTTCCGGAACATAATTTAAACTCATCACCTCTATGAACTTTGATAAGAAGTGTCAACTATTATTGAAATCATTTATGTCTTATTGTACTACAAATAGGTATATAAAACTAAGTAACTTACATTCGTAATAACTATAAAAAGCGTTTACTAATAAATTAAACATACTTTACAATACTCTTCGAACTTTTTGTGTGACATCTCAGGACATCTTAGGCATTTAAAGACTTTTTGTTTGGTTTTTTGGTTTTTCCTAGTATTTGTTCATAAGTTGTAAAACATAATAAAAATGCTTATCTTTAGAATTTTATACCAATGTTCTTGAAAGGGTTTTACCAACTTGTAATGTTTTTTAAACGTTTCTTCCTCAAAATGTAAGGCTTTATTTTCCTAAGCGTTATTCGTAACATTTCGGCTTATATTATTTGTGTTTTTGTTTTGTTATATTAATTTTTATGTACAGTTTATTTTTTATATTATATTCTAATGATTAAGTAAAATTTAAAATAAGCGTAATTCCATGGACTTTGTATGTGTGACAATATTGCGGAATTTAAAATAATAAAAAAATATCACACGATAATTTGAGCTATGTTACATAATGTGTTCTAGATGTAATATGTTATTTATAAAATAAGTGACTATTTTGATACTGTTTGTTTGAAATTATTAAATAATTATTAAAATTAATAATGGTGATAGTCAGAAAAATGACTGAGGTTCTTAGGACCTAACCATAAAATCGTAACACGTGTTTAACTATAAATCTAACTGTTTTTATTTGTAGTGATACAGTTAATGTGTTTGGAGTGTTTTAGACTAACAAAATCTTCTGTGAAGATTTATTATTTAATTTGATTAATATAATAACACGAGGCTGACTAGCGAAACAAATAATTGTTAATGACAAAGTCATAGCGAGTTAGTTTTTTTTTATATATTTGCGTTTTGTTAATACTAAGGTAAATAAGCAAATTATTTAATGAGCATTTACTGTATAGAGGTTGTCAAATATCTTGGCGGCTCGGAACATCGTACGTGTCGCAGCAAAAAACACAATGTTAAGTATGTCTTAGAATTCATTCAGACAGCCCGGGGCGAGGAGCTCAGCAGATTTTTTATCGCAACTTAAATAGAGCTTTATCCCATTGAAACATGGTTTAATTGTATACTTCGTACGTCTTTTTATCAATAGCAAGCGTAAAAAAAGATTTGAAAAAAAAATTGTCTCCATTTTAATGCATAATTTAATTACGATTAAATCTGGTCTGCTCTCCGACTCGGTCTATGTGAACGGACCCTTATGTGTACAGGGATGCGGAGAAGGCACTGCGCAATGTGCCAAGATATTTAAAAAGGCGTATACTTTTTAGACATTTTTCGCCTTATCTGTACATGATTCGAAAGAACTTTGGTTCTGCTTTAATTAGTCGATAAATAATGTAAATAATTAATTTATGTTTTTTAATAAATAAAGATTAACTTTTTATTCATCGTTTTATTTAAAATTACAACACAGAACTTTATACGCCATACGCTATCTCAAGGTCGAGGCTTTGTATCACCCTATTTGTTAGCAAACCTTCATTGAAATAGTTACAAGGAATATTACGAACAAAAATCTGCTAATATTTATAAAATGTAATTTTTTTAAGAATTTCATTATTTACATCTGGTTACTACATTAAAAGGTACTATTAGGCATCTACTAGGTAAGTAACATTATTTATTATAACTTAACGTGTAAAAACCTAATAGTATACGATATTCTCTTAGTATATTCATAGTGTCTAAGACAAAACAAATATAATAGAAATAAAGCAGTACCAAAAAATAAAACAAAAAGGTAATGTTACCTCATTAGAAGTCTGTTTTACGAGTGCTGGGATTTTCCCTCTGACATGCGCACGCGTCTCACAACAAACATTAATGATTGTCAGTGATAAATACACCGCGATGGCGAACGGACGTGTCGTAGTTATTCTATTAATCGCATTATCACTTACGATCATCGAATGCAAAGTGTTTACAAGATGTCAATTAACCCGCGAACTCTTAAAGAATGGATTCTCAAGGACATTTATTAGTAATTGTGAGTTTACATTCTTTAATACATAAAAACAAAATACATTTTTCAATAGTATATAGATAGATATTATTACATTTTATATGTTATTTACATAATCACGTTTAATCTATACAATGGTGCATACAAGTTCGTCAATTGTTTGTTCTTTAACTTAAGATTAAGTTAGTTTACGATCATTTATTTAACGGTTGTTAACATTTTACTTAGCTATTACTTATCAATATCATTTTATCTTATCAAGATATTTTTAAAGTTATCATAAACATGCTTTAACATCTTTAAAACAACATACATAGTTATCGATTATTAGATGTATTTTTGTCATACTTGTAGATAAATTGCTTTGAATTAAAGATGACAACAAATTATTTGCATATTAAATTTTTAATATTCTTAGAGCCAATTAAAAGCAAATAAAAATGCTGATAAGTATTCGTTAGTTATGTTACCAAATTAGAACTAACGATCTAATGTATCATAAGTCATTTTATCATAAGGATATATTTTTTAATTTTTAACAAACCCACAATTTGAGTTATATCAACGGCTCCTGTTTCCATCAGTTCACGTTTTTATGAGCATGTCAAAATAATCTGGAGAATGAAGACGGAATCAGTCATGAGTTTCGGTTTTTAAATTAACTATTACTTATTCGATATACCGAAGTTTATGTTAAATTTTCTCTACAATTTACACTGTGTTAAATTGCATCACATAGCGTATTGTTTGTCTAGCTATTGTATTACAATTCCAGTTGGAAATGCCACTCCGTGTGCGTAGGTGACATGACATTTAAATCAACCCGAACAAGGTCACATTATACAAAATACAGTATATTTGATTCTAAACATATTTTAATAAATTAAGAATTTAGACCAGTTTTAAAGTAGAGTAAACACAGGCTTTTGAACGGGTAAAATTCACAAATGAACCTATGAAATTACCTTTATAATGATATAATAACAGATTTATTGAAAACATATATCTCTATGTATAATTAATTAATAATTTAGACACGCAAACGATCCGAAATAAATCCAAAAGACTAGTGACATGTGTATATATAATTTCTCATATCCATTGAATTCAATTATATGGTTAAAAAGATCTGTTACGAATATTGAAAGTATAAAATATGGAATTGTATGCTTCTTAGACTGTTCAAACTTATGTCTAACTGACTATAGAAATTACAATGAATGACGAAATTAATAGAAAAGACAAAATTTTTCTATATGTGCTTCGTCATTCGAAATAAAATCTCACATTTATACTACTCATCTATATATATAAAAGAAAGTCGTGTAACTAACACGACTTTCTTTTATATATATAGATGAGTGTAACTAACACTATTTATAACTCAAGAACGGCTGAATCGATTTGACTGAAAATTGGTGGGCAGGTAGCTTAGAACCAGGAAACGGACATAGGATCATTTTTACCCCGTTTATTATTTTTTATTCCGCGCGGACGGTGTCGCAGGTAAAAGCTAGTCTTTATTAAAATTTAAAAAGTGAAAAATAATGTACAATCTATTATTTTTCTAAGCGAAAGAAAATTTCAAGTCTTTAGAGGTTACTTTGTTATATTGATAATATTTTTAAAGTAAACTTTAATTAAATTTTACAATAACCTTTGTTTAGAAATTTTTAACATTATATAAAATCTTATCTTATCTCTTGACACAGAAAGTATATAAAGACAATATTTGAGAATGTATCCGTGTAATACGTCAATTCGCTTGTAATTATTTATTTTTTGTGGCAGACACTGGAAATGCGTCATATTGTATTAGTCTACTATTCTCTAGTTTGCTATAGCTTATATAAAGCTTGTTTAAACGCTATCTATGTTTATATGGACAAGTATAATATCAATGCTAGCTTGCTTATCTTTTTTTAAGTTTTTTTTTTTAAATTTACATGTCGTTTTATTTTTTTTATTTCAGGGGTATGCCTGATAGAACAGGAAAGTGACAGAAACACATCGGCTTATCATGTGAAAACTCCAAGAAGAAAGTACTATGGACTCTTTCAGGTAAGAAAGTGGTGGATTAGCAATTCTAGAGTTAATGTGCTTTTCCATTGTAGAATTGTAATAAATATATTGTCATCGCTCTGATTCTCGTTGAAATAATAAAGAGAACAATATGTTCTACTACATGTTTGACTGCAGTGGAATTACACAGTAAAGTCGGCGTAATATTTTACATTTTGTCAATTATTTCAGATAGGAAGTGAATATTGCAAGGAAGGTCGGAAAGGTGGCAAGTGCGATATAGCTTGCGAAGGTGAGTCCTCGGATGTCATAATATACATATTGACATGCGTAAACACAAATAAGAACGATAAGCGAACTTATTAAATACTAGCTTTTTCCCGCGACTCCGTCCGCGCGGAATAAAAAATAGAAAACGGGGTAAAAATTATCCTATGTCCGTTTCCTGGTTCTAAGCTACCTGCCCACCAATTTTCAGTCAAATCGATTCAGCTGTTCTTGAGTTATAAATAGTGTACCTAACACGACTTTCTGACTATATATATAGATGAATAACAATGAAAAATACTCTTACAAATAAAATACTCTTCTGTCAATAGGCAAAATACAACATAAAATAATAGCCTACAAAAGAGACTAACCTATTTAGACTAGATATTAACGTTTACATTTTAAGTTAATATTTTATTAATTGCTAATCTATATATATAAAAGAAAGTTGTGTTAGTTACACCATTTATAACTCAAGAACGGCTTAATCGATTTGACTGAAAATTGGTGGGCAGGTAGCTTAGAACCAGGAATAGGACATAGGATAATTTTTACCCCGTTTTCTATTTTTTTTTTATTCCGCGCGGACGGAGTCGCGGGTAAAAGCTAGTTTATAATATTAGTAAGATGTTATTTTATTTTTACACAGCCCTACTGGACGAAGACATCCGTGACGACGGCATGTGTGCATTGAAAGTGTTCGAACAAGAGGGTTTCAAGTACTGGTCGCGTTGGGAGGCGCGGTGTAAAGGACAAGTGCTGCCTGATATCGAAAAGTAACTAAAAATATTAATAATTGGAGATTCTTTTACCTTGGGTTTCTGAGACATAAATACCCGTTTACAATATTTTGTTATCTCTGTTTTGTCAAAGATAATGAAATATGTTTTATACAGAGATTTTGGTCTCTGAAATCAACGATTAGAGATACAAAATAGATTAAATCTTTACACAGAACACTTTATCTTTGACCTCGTTGTTAAGAACAAGATTACAATGCTTCAATTTATTTCTAATTATCATATTTAGAACCAAGAACTATGACTATGAACTAAAGACGATAAAAGATTTCGGATTGAAATCAACGCCATCTACTTTCACACTAGAAGACTTAAGTTAGCCTTAATTTTAGTATTTCATTAAATGATGTTTTTTTTTAATTTAATTTTTTTCTTTAGATGTCCAGATTGGCAGTACCCATCTAATCGCTCGTCGCCGCCTAGAGATAAACGTACCTTAAGAGGTCGAAGATCAGCTTTAAGAAGAAAACGTTTCACATTACATTTGGAGCAAACCAAAAAGTAATACAGTATTGTTTTTATAAATTGTTATTTGTTTTATACATTTTAGTACAAGTAAATTAATTTTAATTAATAATTTATTTACCTTTTTCCCTTTCCATTTTTGCTTAGATTAATTAACTTTAGTTCACTATTACATATATATTGGACGCTACTGTCGCCGGCGACCACCTCTGCGCGGATTTAAAAACAAATTAGTAGCCTATGTGTTCTTCTAGACGGTGTTCTATGCCAAATTTCAGCAAGACATTCATAACAAACATCCATCCATTCATCCATCTAAACTTATGCATTTCTTAATATTACAACGAAGTAAGAGTTATTGAAATTCTTATTAGTCTATGGTTTATTTCAATGAATGAAGATTCAATGCAACTCTTCCCCATTTAAAACTAGTATAAGTTAGCATAAATATTACAACTCTGTACTTAATGCTTATCATTTAAGCGTTGTTTATAAGATATCGTGTTTAATTATCCAACATTTATTGTAATTAAATGGTTATTAACTTTTTATAGAAATTAATTGTAAGCAAGTTTTGAGAACGAGGTGAAATAATGTTTTGTTTCAATCAATAACAAAACTGGTACATTTAAATTTATTACTAAACTAGCTATACTAAAAAAACGTAATTAGTTGTCTATGTATTCTTCCAGTCTATGTTCTACATCTATGCCAAATTTCAGCGAGATCCGTTGAGCCGTTCTGGAGATACCTTGTAACAAACATCCATCCATCCATCTAAATATTCGCATTTATAAAATTAGTAAGATAACTGTCGCCCGCGACTCCGTCCGCGCCAATTTAAAAACTTATTTGTAGACTTGTGTTCTACCAAACGATGTATGTATATGCATTTTTAATATTAGTAAGATTAAAAATTAGATTTATTTTCTTTCTACCTTGTTTTCTACATTTTGGAGCGAAATCTTGTAATCGATACAGATCTGGTTTGGATCCACACGTCGTGCGTCCATGGCGCAGTGGTTAGGCACCTGACTTGTAATCAACATTTCCAGGTTTGATCTTCGCCACGTACCAATGTGTTTGTTGATTTTAGAATATAATTTGTCCATTTATGCAACGCGTTTTTACGAGGAAGAAAAACATAGTGATGTACAAAACTTTTCTGTCTTTCTGTCCGCGAATCCGTGATTGTTCCGGCCGATATCGGATCGGATAATCTCCGAAACGGCTGAACCGATTTTAACGGAACATTTACAGGTAGGGAACATAACAGAGAGCGTCGGTGGCTCAGGGGTTTCAGCACTTGACTTGCAATCTGCAGGTCCTGGGTTCGAATCCCGCCATGTACCAATGTGTTTTTCGATTTTCGATTAACATATGTACATTTATCCGACGTTCTTACGGTGAAGGAAAACATCGTGATGCAACCTGCACATATCTGAGAAGAAATTCAATGATATGTGTGAAGTCAACCAACCCGCACTTGGCCAGCGTGGTTGACTATGGCCTAGTCACCCCTAACTTGGGGTAGGCTCCGAGCCCCTCGGTGGGGACATATAGTGAGCTGATGATGATTACAGGTAGGAGCTTACGTGTAACATGTAATTTTTTTAATCTGCTCTTATGAAATCGCGGGAATCGGCGATTATTAAATCAAAATAAACGTAACTCTACAATAGTTCGGTTGGTATTCATAATGATGACCTTTCTTATCTACCGACTATAAATAAAGGCCTTATCATAATTTCCACGAATGTTTCCACAGCAATCGCTAGTTTTATTACAAATCCAATTAAGATAATGAAATTAATTATTATAAATCTAGACAATATATTTATTAACTTATTCTTATGCTAGGTTTACAGCCGGGCGTTGTTCGCATGATTCGTTTGCACAGTATAAAACTAAAGTAATAAAAAAAACTATTCTTAGAAGTGTCATTTTAGCAATCTTATTAGGTTAAGAAAGAAAAACATTGAGTTATAGTTGGTTTCTGAGACTAAGAGCTACGTATAAAACATATTGTTATCTCTGTTTTGCCAAAGATAATAAGAGCAATGACGATATGTTTTATACAGGGATTTTGCTCTCAGAAACCAACGATTAATTATTAGTGCCTAAAACTAAAACTATATTATCTTTAAACTTAAAAACGTACAGTAAGTAGATAACTAATAGTTGTACAAGTACAAGACCAATCCTAAAGATTTTTAGTTAGTTTAGTTTGCACAAAGAAATGTACAAACAAATCCATTACTATTGCCTTCATAATATTATTAGAACAAATATATGTGATTACATGTAATTGAACGTAAGAAATTACGAGAGATTTCTTTGGCAAAGTCTTTTATGAGTTTCTCGTGGGCCATATTATATTGGTTTGTCATTTAGATACTTTATGACTTTAATCAAGGCATTCCTTTCCTCCCTACTGCCAAATTACATTCTGCATGAGGCATATCACTTTAAGAACATTTTCTAGGATCATAATTTATCATTAGTGATATGTTAAAATAAATTTTATTCTATGTACATAGAATTCAATATGAGTAAAATAGGTAAACTTAATTTCATTTGTAATGCGATAAATTTATGTGGCCTGGTGGGAAAAGTGAAGCTCACTTTTGTTTCACTGTTTAGCCGTAATGTTAATTTCAAGTGTACTTACATCTTTGTCGATTGTATAGTGGAACAAAGATATTTAGCCCGATGTGAGAGGCGCTGCTGTCGCGTTAGCTTTGTCAAATGCTATATAAAACTCACATGGGCAGCTATAGTACGAAAAGAACTTTGACATTGTCAGGAGGCCGCTAGTGAGCTATAATGATTTAGTTTGACTTATGCCCACCGGGTCAGATATCCTTATTGGTCTATAGCTGTTTTTTTTTAGTCTTGTGTTTCATTTACTATGCTCTAGTATATTTTGCAAATTAATAAGGTGCATAAATTTTTGCGATTCTTTGAAATTAAACGAAATTCCGTATTTTATGTAAAAACCTGTTAAGGTAAAAGAGTTGCACATGAAAATAATATTGTGTTTTTAATAATGATAAAAATATTTATATTTAAAATTGTGTTTGATAAATTGTTTACAGATTAAGCCATTCTGGACATCTGGAAAAAATTAACAAATATAATGAAATATTTTACAAGAAGTAAATGATAAGCAAATCATTTAAGAAGATCGGGTGTACTTTAACTTTAATTTTGTAGACTATTTTAGATTACTGTTCTGATTGACTGACTGAAGAACTTACTTTTCAACATCGGGTAAAGTCTGTCCTTTGCACCTTGTCCCCCATTTGGACCAATATTTAAAACCTTCCTGATCAAAAACTTTTTGTGCACACAAGCTATCTTCTTTAATGTCTTCATCTAGGAGAGCTGTAAGTTAAAGATAGGTTGAGACAATAAAAGCTTGTATTAAAAAAGAGATAGTAGCTTTTTTTGAACTATACAAAAAATAAAATTGGACTGTCTGTTTGTAATATCAAAAAAATCATAATTCGTGATCGTCATCTTCAAACGGTTTGACTAATTTTGATGGAAGTTAGTTGATGTGAGCAGGCGAGCATTAGATGTAAATAATTTCTTAGTGAAAATAGTCCTAAATAATTTTAGAACAAAAGACGACTACGGTCTAAACTTATTTATAGAATTTTTTAAATATTGACATAAGCAGCCATACATCTTACTAATATTATAAATGCGAATATTTGGATGCGGATGGATGGATGTTTGCTTGAAGTTATCTCCGGAACTGCTGCACGGATCTCGTTGAAATTTAGCATAGATGTAGAACATAGTTTGGACGAACACATCGGCTATTAACTCAACCGCTAGCTACTTATTATTATGAATTAGACACACCTTCACAAGTAATATCACATTTTCCACCTTTTCGACCCTCTTTACAAAATTCGCTTCCTATCTGAAAGACAAAAAAATACTTATTACACTTTTATCTTAAGAAAGATGACTTATTGAAAATTAATATGTTTGTAACTTGGTTTTACTAAAAATACTAATGTGACTCAAAAAGAACGAAGAAAGGTATGGACTGGTGTATCTAATAAAAACTTTTTTAACTACGTACTTGGAACAGTCCGTAAAATTTCTTTCTTGAAGATTTAGTAACAACTGCCGCGGTATTTCTATCGCTTTCATGTTCTATCATGCACACCCCTGAAATATTATCATTTTAATTTTAAGATTGTCTGAGAGCACTTTTAGTGTAGATTTCTCAAACTTAATCCAAATCAAAGACAATTAGAATATAGATACATATGTCAAAAGTTCGGATATCACGAAGCAAATCGAACGAAGCAAAGATGTACTACAGGTACAGTTTCGCTTGACAGACCAAGGGGTGAAGTGCTTATGACTCTTTAATAACTGATGGCGTTTACATTTAAAATATTTGAAGCTCGCAATGTTCGCTCTATAATTAGGATTTAAATCTCTCTGATCCACACTAAGGAAAAGTTATAACTATTTGTTAGATGGTATCTCCAGAAAGGCGTCATGGATCTCTCTGAAACTTAGCATAGATGTAGAACATCTCCGCTAATTAAAGGTAGACAACGCATCTGCATTTGCAGATGTCTATGGGCAACGGTCACCTCGCTATTACGGCGAATTCAGGTGGCCGTTTGCTCGTTTTCCATCTTTTGATACAAAAAAAAACATAGCCTGGAAGCTGTTATAAGGTACGATTTAAGTTTTTTTTAATTTCTGGCGGAAGGTGTAGCGGGCTACAGCTTGTCTAGCTAAGTATATGTAAAAGGTACCATCTAATATATCTGAGTACATGATACTAAGATAACAACTAGTAAAGTTGCCATGGAGAGTAAACGGCTTCACCAATATTGAAAAAGATTTATTGCGTATCGGTAAAATTTAAACTATTGGTGGCAGTTCGTACCAAAATGATTATTTGTATGTTTCATTTTATCATAAAAAGACTTACAGTTGCTGATAAAAGTTCTTGGGAAGTTATTCCTTAGAAGTTCTCTTGTCAGTTGACACCTTGTAAACACTTTGCATTCTGCAATTGCAAATATTACTGTAAAAATCAATAAATATTGAATACGTTTGTTCTCCATCTTGTTTTATTCCAACTGACCTTTCTTGAGATATTATCAATGTTATGTATTAAAGACATTCGTTGAGGGGTTTTCCAAGTAACTAGATATAAATAGAATAGGGATACGATTGAAGTGACATTTGTATCAACATGTTGCCATCCCTCACATTCTCTTTGAAAAAATAGAGACAGCATATGCCAATACAAGTTTCACAGCAGTCGAGACCAAAGTTACTACTTGACATTGAATTTCATTTCCTGTCCCTTTTGTTTAATCCAAGGTTAGCAATTTTGAAGTTGATAAGCGTGTTTTACTACCGTTTTACGAACATGTGCCGATTATTGTGGCGCTACCATCTACTTTTATGAAAATATTATGGATTAAGTCCCGATATATAAATAGATAAACGTTAAATAGAGCGTCAGTGGCTCAGGGGTTAAGCACTTGACTTGAAATCTGCAGGTCCTGGGTTCGAATCCCACCATGTACCAATGTGTTTTTCGATTTTCGATTTACATATGTACATTTGTCGACGTTCTTACGGTGAAGGAAAACATCGTGATGCAACCTGCAAATATCTGAGAATAAATTCAATAATATATGTGAAGTCAACCCGCACTTGGCCAGCGTGGTTGACTATGGCCTAGTCACCCCTAACTTGGGGGTAGGCTCCGAGCCCTTCAGTGGGGACGTATAGTGAGCTGATGATGATAATAAAAATACGCATAGAATAAAATTATCCATCAGTTTTCAAATAAAGTACACAGAATAGGTATTTACATTTCATTTGAAGATTCAAGGAAAGATTAACATTTATTTGAATACCAAATGTCTTTAAATTTGTGTGTCGTAAAGATCAATAGGAGTCGTATACGTTTTGAAAGTAAATTTGAAAGAATAGAATCGATTGGAATAATTAAGGGGAATAAATAAAAATAGGAACAGATTTTTTTTACAGATTTTTTCTTTTTATGGTATAAGGTAGCAAAAGGTTAAGTGAAGTCGCTATAATAGTGAAGCGACCGCTGTCTATCGATATCTCCAACAAGTTTCCGATGCGTTGCCTACCGTAAGTGGATAAAGGAATATAGTATTTCCCATATACGTCCTCTCCCCTGCCGACTCCAATTGCCTAAGGTAACATTAATGAAATTTGATAAAAGTCTACTCTAGATAAGCGTATAGGAATTTAGAAATTACTATTCCGTGGCAAAACCGTTCGTCAAATTTAATATTAAAAACTTTACTACTTAATTTTACTACGACCAAGGAATCTGAGGTACTTTGTTGTACATGTCTTTCCCGGACATCCTGTATAACGATGTGGTTACGTTATGACGTACATACCTTAATCATCTGTCAAAGTAATTAGTGGGTGCTACGATCTGTAACATACAGATAATTTACTTTGTCACGTGACACATGAGATGCAACGTAACCATTAGCTCTAAGATCACAAGAATAGACTTAAAATAATAAATTAGAATGATAGGTTTTATATCATATATTGCAATTTTAGCATTTGAAATACAACTCTATTGTAGATAAAGCAACGTCCAAATTTAATCACCTTAGATAGGAAAACATACGGATCATTTGCATAAGGATTAGAAAGGAGAAATAACAAAAGACAAACTATATTGAAAATCCTCCGTTATAAGATACTTTTACAAAAAGGTACATTTTAGATAAAAATAATTTTATGCCTCCCGCGAGTTCACTCACTGTTGAGACAAGACCAGTGCACCACTGAGCTAAAGAGGCGATACCATATGCATATTTTATACCCGACTGACAAAGAGAGTGTATGTGAGATTGCATGTACGTAAATTCCATTGTGACTGCCTAGAGCCTAAACAATTGAGCTGATTTTGATGAGTGAGGTGATTGGATTCGTCTTCTTTGGAGTGTCATAGAGTATACTAAATCAGCACAAAACACATGTAGTGGACGTAAGATATGAAATTCTCAAAAAATAGCAAATAGAGTGTGTTCAAATCTCACGCACCAGATTCTTCTTATAGTGCTATATCTTTTTTCGACGTTTTCGAGTGTTACATATGTTTAACAGTACAGTTTATTTAGTTTATGTTGAATATGTTTTAAAACGCATACTCGTACAATATATATTAATGGCGTTATTTCATCTGTGAGAACCTCAATGAGTCGTTTTTTTTTAATTAACGTTAGTTTTACAGACATACGTATAAATATATAATCATTGTTAATATTTTTATAAAAGAATCTTCATTTTACAAATACTCTTACTTTGATAGTTTAAATACATACGAAAAGTGAGATGATTTGACCTAGTTAGTTTTATGAACGGCATTGCTATCTCTGTTTGTTTCAAAAATAATGAGAAGGATCGCTAAATCATCATAATACAGGTGTTACTACAGTAGAGATTAACCGATAAAAACATTATAATCAAATTCCCAGGCGCGCGCCTAATGCAAAAAAGTAGAGTAACCACCCTAGTTAAATATAGAAACCTATAGGAATATAGGAATTAATGAAAAACCAACTTTATACTTATCCACTAATTACAAACTGATATTTTCTATAGAAATTGATATTTTTATTAAAAATATAGACTCGTTTTTTTATTACTATTTTTTTATGAATAAAATGATATAATGAACTGGTTTCCAGATATAAAAATTCTCGGCTAACGGAATACAAAAGAATAATAATAATCCAAGAGCAGAAATATCCGACATTCACATTTCAATTTAAATACAGATGTTTAACACACCGATGGCAACCATTTTAATTAATTAAGCCTGCTTTAAATAAAATCCCATTTTTCC